>NC_056739.1:1048958456-1049258456 GCF_019279795.1 Protopterus annectens
CCTACAATTGAAACTCCATTAGTTCTTCTGGCAAATTGACCGATATTCGCGTTAATGCAATTACAGTGACTGGCAAGTATGGCTGCATGAACATAGTTAAGTCGACATATCCTATGTCGACACAGGATAACTCTACAAATGTGTAAATGAGCAAATATGATTAAGTTGCATGCCATGGAAGTACACAAGACACTGCAACCTGTGAGAAACATGGTATTGCACTACATTGTAAATTCCAGTGTACAGCTGTACGTGGCAGATGCACCCAGTATATACATACTGTCCGAACAAAGAGTGTCTACTACCTACAGCCAGTACAACTAAAAGTCAACAAGTAATTTTACAATAGCCATACATTACTTTATCTAGCAAAAGAAAAACAAAACCCTTGGATAACTCTTAACTTCTAACAGCGTCGTGTTCGTATAGGTAGCAAGCTCACAGACCAAATAGCTCTACATCTTCAAGGAAGCTGTAACATATCCCCACTAACATGAACTGGAATGTAAATGTATTAAACCTTTCACCCTAAGTATGTAGTTTATAGTTATCAGTTTTAATGTAACACATTCACTGCCTGACTGTTTACTAGAATTTATATGCCAGAACATCATCCCAAGTAATGGAGTTATCTGTCTGGTTAGACAAGAGCGATCTGTGTTTACATCGAAGATATCTGTGTGTTTACTTGGATATTCATGTCAGTTGCAATTTTTCAGTGCATTTGTCGGGTTATCCTGCGTTGAAATAAGATGTCTGCTTAGCTACATTTGCAGCTGTACTTGATGTCAGTGTAGTTTCAGTAATGTGAATTTTAGTCAGTGTGTCAGATGAACTAATGGTGTTTCATTTATAGTTTCAGTGTAGAGTCTATATTGGACCAGTGGTAATTCGTTAAAATGTCCTACACCCATAAGTAAGTATGTTTGTGTGTGTGTGTATATGTATGTATACAATATAGTGATAGAGGTGTGTGTGTGTAGAGATATAGATAACACATATATGTAGGGGTATGTGTGTTTGATCAGTATGCTTGTGATGCACATTGTCTCAGTGCCAAATATGTTTTCATTTAGTCTGCTTTTATGCTGATTTTTCACGATTTCTAAATCTCAAAAAAGCCAAATTTTGATGCAAGTTTCTCATGCTGAATCTTAAATTGTCAATGTTCCATGCAGTTCCATATCAAAAGGGTCTGTTAGACATTCCTGAAGGATTTTTCAATAAAGTATAAAATAACACATTTTTACCATGATGGGAGCTTCTTGGCTGAATCTGTTGCTAAGTTGTTAGTGTTCCCCATTTTGCCCATTAATTCTACATTAAGTAATGGTACATATTTTAGAGATGGAAGTTTGAGAGCTGTGTATTGATCCAGTATATATTTTCCAGTTATGTTTCTTATTATTGTATTTACATGCAAGAATTTTATCCACATTTCATGCCTTAAGTAAGCAACTTGCACATGGGTTTGGACCATTTCCTTCCAGAATCAATCTTTACAACATTTGAGCAGATATTGCATATATTTTCCTACAGTGGTTAGAGCATTCTGCAACACATTTCTTCAACTGTATTAATGCTAAACTTTAATTTCTACCCAGGAACAGCTCATTTTGTATGTTTTTATTCCAAAACTTGAAAGCTTCATGACAAACACTTTTTTTTTTTTACTTTTGCTCGTCGTTGTAAATGATTTCTCTTATCACCCCTTCTACACATCTAATTAGATGCTGCATACGTGTGTTTATATAACCACACAATGAAAATTCTGTGCCCTACATATTTTGCATGTTTATGATAGCTCTTTACATTAATAGCATTACTCGTTACACGAACCAAAGCAACTCACTGAAACTGTGAAACAGCGCTGGTAGTGTCAACAAAAAAGGATGGTCTGTAGAAAAAATAATCCACTTCGTATGAAGCTAGCAGCTTGTTCAAAAGTTACGTAGCGCACTCGTATTAAACCTCTTTAATGAATAAAGCAAATAAATGTAAAACGCTACAAGCGTTTTTCGTTCTGAAAATATCAGAACTTCCTCAGACAACAGCCAGTACATTTGTAATAGGTCATTAAATAAACTTTTCAAAATTGGTACAAATGCTTCATTAATTAATAGCATTTCACCCTCCATTTAAAGAGGCAAACGCTGTTAGGCATTGCTATGAAAGGGACATATTTTCTTAAAATACCTAACTTCAAATACATATTTTACCTGTAAAAACACATAATTTTATATACCTTTAACAATATTTGTGAAATATAAAATATAAAAGAGAATGTTAAAAAATGTTAAAACTTGTAGTTTTAGAAACATAGTACCAAAATGCAAACCTTATTAAAACAACACCTTTTCTTGTATGTACTAAATTAATTTAATTAAATAATAATTATTTAAAAGTGTGTGATAATATATAACTCTATTACTTAGGTTTAACCATACTAAAAAATATATCCAATACACTTATACACTAGTTTAAAAATTAAAACCTACCTCAAAAGGTTTTTAATCTTTAATATACAAGAAATTGAACACGAATCATTAAGTCCTGGTGCCCTACATGCTGCTAGGCGAAGTTGCCAAGCTAATTCTTTTTTCTCTAATTCTAATTTTAAAAAGTTGTCATTCACAAAACTGTAGCCTACTAAGTGTTTACTGGTTTGACCTATACCCATAAAATTGAATGTGTGGTCAGGGTTACTAGCACAGTGTCTAGCCAAGGCATTTTCATTTTTACCTTTACTAATTGCGTATAGATGCTCATAAATTCTATCACGCAAACGCCTATCCGTCTTACCCACATAAAATGATGGGCATTGGGTACACTGTGTTAGATAAACCACAGCCCTAGAGTTGCAAGTATATGGTTCCTTAACTTGGTAAGTGTCTGACCTGATAGTAAATTCATCTGATGTCTCGATATACCTACAATATTTACATGCACCACACTTCTTGGTTCCCCCCTTAGTTTTAATACTAATGGGTTTAGTTTCAAGAAGTCTTTTCATATTGGTACCTTTTCTATATGTAATTATGGTGTTAAAATTTAAAATCTGAGAGACATCCTTATCCGCAGATAAGTAACACCAGTATTTTCTCACTATTTTTCCTATGTCCAATGCCTCTGGGCAATATGTAAAAGTAAAGGCAATTGTGAAATTCTCGTTAAACCCAGTGCCATACACAGGACCCTGATTTGTACTGCCAATAGTATTCACACATATGTTGTTGTTACCTGTTTCTAAGTCAGTGGCTCTATTGGGACTGTTGGTTCCATTGTCACCCGTCAGAATTGGTTTATAAATCCCTATCTCTCTCTTTTTAATCACTTCTTGGAAAATATTGTCCAAGAAGGATATAGGGTATCCTCTCTTCAAAAACATGAGATATAACAAGTCACATTCCTCTGCAAATTCCTTGTTTAAGGTGACCATCCTCGCTGCCCTCACTAGTTGTCCTTTCACCACAGCTTTCTTCTGATGAAGAGGATGCATGCTGGTGAAATGGAGAAAACTACTGGAATATGTGGCTTTTCTAAAAATATTTGCTGTGTAAGATCCCTTGTTTTTACTTAATTCAACGTCCAGGAAATTGATGGTAGTTTCCTGGAAGTTTTGAGTAAATTTAAAAAAAATTGTAGTGGAATTAAAATAATTCACTAGTTGATCAGCTTCTTCCTTATTACCTTTAAATATGATAAAGATATCATCCAAAAATCTTCTGTAGCTCACAAACTGGTTAGCCCAAGGACTATTAAAAATGTAATTGTTTTCCCAGTGGGCCATAACCAAGTTCGCAAAACTTGACCCTACAGGAGAACCCATCGCTACTCCTATTTTTTGGATAAACAACTTGTTTTCAAATAGCACAAAGTTGTTTTTCAATATGATATCAAGGAGTTCAACTAGATTGCACTCATTGTTGTTTACCCCTTTCAGTCTAATAAAATCAACCACCCATTCTATCCCCAAATTATGTGGGATACAAAAATACAAATCAGTCGCTTCCACAGTTAGAAAATTTGCCTTGTCATTATATGTAATAGACTGCATACATTGCAGGAAGGACCAAGAGTCCTTCAATATTGATTTTCCATACTGACATATTTCTTTAAGATGGTATCCACTAATTTTAGCGCACGGATAAGTTATGGACTGTCTTGCATCTACCAACGCCCTGAGTGGTGGATTAAGAATGTTTTTGTGTAATTTTGGGATCCCAAAAATTTTTGGGATCCTCGGGGCTAACATGGTTAAGTAAGTATGTTGTTCTAGGTTTAATAAACCATCTGTAAATAAATCAGAAATAAACATTTTAATCCTGTTATAGGCTTGGTTCAGTTCATTTTTACTGACTGGTGCATATGTGTTACTTTCCAGTAGGGTCAACATAATGTTGGAATAGTCCTCGTTATAAAACACCACTAGACCTCCGCCCTTATCCGGCTTCATAAGCCTAAGTGGCAAGTTTCTTAAAGAGGTTAATAGTGTTTTTTCCTCAACTGAAATATTGGATTGATGTTTATTTTTATTTGAATGTTTCATAAGGTCCCTAAATTCATTTTCACACAGAAATTCAAACATGTTTGTTATACTGTTTTGAGGGGGATTGAAAGTACTAGCTACCCCTCAGTTCATTCTCATAGCAGAAATTTTTAGAAAAGCCACATATTCCAGTAGTTTTCTCCATTTCACCAGCATGCATCCTCTTCATCAGAAGAAAGCTGTGGTGAAAGGACAACTAGTGAGGGCAGCGAGGATGGTCACCTTAAACAAGGAATTTGCAGAGGAATGTGACTTGTTATATTTCATGTTTTTGAAGAGAGGATACCCTATATTTTCCAAGAAGTGATTAAAAAGAGAGAGATAGGGATTTATAAACCAATTCTGACGGGTGACAATGGAACCAACAGCCCCAATAGAGCCACTGACTTAGAAACTGGTAACAACAACATATGTGTGAATACTATTGGCAGTACAAATCAGGGTCCTGTGTATGGCACTGGGTTTAACGAGAATTTCACAATTGCCTTTACTTTTACATCTTGCCCAGAGGCATTGGACATAGGAAAAATAGTGAGAAAATACTGGTGTTACTTATCTGCGGATAAGGATGTGTCTCAGATTTTAAATTTTAACCCCTTAATTGCATATAGAAAAGGTACCAATATGAAAAGACTTCTTGAAACTAAACCCATTAGTATTAAAACTAAGGGGGGAACCAAGAAGTGTGGTGCATGTAAATATTGTAGGTATATCGAGACATCAGATGAATTTACTATCAGGTCAGACACTTACCAAGTTAAGGAACCATATACTTGCAACTCTAGGGCTGTGGTTTAGCACAGTGTACCCAATGCCCATCATTTTATGTGGGTAAGACGGATAGGCGTTTGCGTGATAGAATTTATGAGCATCTATACGCAATTAGTAAAGGTAAAAACAAAAATACCTTGGCTAGACACTGTGCTAGTAACCCTGACCACACATTCAATTTTATGGGTATAGGTCAAACCAATAAACAACTTAGTAGGCTACAGTTTTGTGAATGACAACTTTTTAAAATTAGAATTGGAGAAAAAAGAATTAGCTTGGCAACTTCGCCTAGCAGCATATAGGGCACCAGGACTTAATGATTCATGTTCAATTTCTTGTATATTAAAGATTAAAAACCTTTTGAGGTAGGTTTTAATTTTTAATTTTTAAACTAGTGTACAAGTGTATTGGATATATTTTTAGTATGGTTAAACCTAAAAGTAATAAAGTTATATATTATCACACACTTTTAAATAATTATTATTTAATTTAATTTAGTACATACAAGAAAAGGTGTTTTAATAAGGTTTGCATTTTGGTACTATGTTTCTAAAACTACAAGTTTTAACATTTTTTAACATTCTCTTTTATATTTTATATTTCACGAATATTGTTAAAGGTATATAAAATGATGTGTTTTTACAGGTAAAATATGTATTTGAAGTTGGGTATTTTAAGAAAATTTGTCCCTTTCATAGCAATGCCTAACAGCGTTTGTCTCTAAATGGAGGGTGAAATGCTATTAATTAGTTAATGAAGCATTTGTACCAATTTTGAAAAGTTTATTTAATGACCTATTACAAATGTACTGGCTGTTGTCTGAGGAAGTTCTGATATTTTCAGAGCAACGCTTATGGCGTTACATTTATTTGCTTTATTCATTAAAGAGGTTTAATACGAGTGCGCTACGTTGTTTAATCAACTTTTGAACAAGCTGCTAGCTTCATACGAAGTGGATTATTTTTTTCTACAGACCATCCTTTTTTGTTGACACTACCAGCGTTGTTTCACATTAATAGCATTACTGTTTTAACTCACTCTCACTTTGTCTGAAATTTGCCGTATTCTTCGACTTGTGTGAAGTTTAACTGGCTGATTTGTAATATACATTTCTCTCTGTTAAACTTTTCCAGGAACTCCTTGGTAGTATCCCTCGGCTTGGGCAATCCTGTGGTTGTAGACTCCCTGATGATCTTTGTAAACTGGAAGAAATCCTCCTCGTTGGCTTTACTGGAGCTGAGATGAAATGTCTGTTATCCACTGTTGCCTACATTGAGAGCCATGGAGCTTATAGCCATTTTATTCCTAAGAGTGCAGTACATGTTCATATTTGTGCCCTGTTTTCAGTCTTCCTTATTTGGGTTACATGCTTAAGGATGTGGATGTTGCTGTAAAATGTTAGTGGCAATACTGACCTGTTGCTGACCTTATGATCCTGGTTTTGTCACCAGTGTTTGGAGTGGTGGATGGAATTATTACTCGCTCTCATCTTCCTGGAATTTAGACTTGGAGAAGTGGCTTCTACCTCCGAGTTTCCTATCCTGCATTAGAACTTTTCACATGTCCTATTAACACCCAGTATAGGGGTGCATATCCCAGTTTCACCATGGTCTCGGAGAAGTCGCTTCCTGTTCTGTCCTTCTCAGGAGGGAGAGATACTCCATGATGTGATTCATAAAGTGGAGCATGCGTGTGCATCCTTAGTCATCACTAAAGCTGGTTCAATCTCAAGAGAAACAAATGTGTTAGTGTGTTCCCTTTCTTTAGCCTGCTTTTTTTTTGACTGCCTAAGTCACAAAACCTCTGGTATATTTCAGTTAGCCGTCTCCACTCCTTCCTTTATATACCTGGTATTCCTCAGAAGTCACTCCTGGTACTGTTTATGCTATGCTGTTTATTAAGGTAACAGTTGTATCTTTCCAAAACTGCCTGAATGCTGATGACTTCGACTTGGCACTGTGGCAGCCCCTAATAACATAACTAATAAACTTGGCGATGTTCATCGTGTTTCACTGTTGCAGTCATTACACTTGGGTTATCCTGTTGGCAGGCTACCCGCAGTCGGCCTGAATTCCAAAGTCTTGGTCCAGCGTCAGTTACAGTCGTCTCTTGCCTGACGTCAGTGCACCAGGGGTGTATAAGATGCAGCCGACGCCATTTTCTTCAGTCTTTCTTGCCGCGCGGTGCCCAAAGCAAAAGCAGTTCACAACTGCCAGTCGGCCGACTCCTGAGATTTTCGAATTTGAATTTCAGATCCGAAGTCTTCAATAAAGCTAAGTACCCCATTGGGGAAACTTTTTTTCTTGCTCCAGACTGATGTCAGTAACAATTGCATTTCTTGTGGGAAGCAAATTCCTCATAAGGATTTTCACTCTTACTGTATTCCTTGCCTAGGCCCCGACCACGACGTTGCTAGTTGTCAAGTTTTGTGCTAGATTCAACCAATGCACTATTAAGCGTCTGTTTGATTTTGCTTTACATTACTTTGGCAGAAGGTTTAACTATATAATGCTGTCGGAACAACCGACGACCGGAGTTAATAAAAAGCGCAAGGACAAAAAAGACAGGCATCTGAGGTCCAAAACCAACAATGAAGCCTTTTCTAGGCCAGTCGCCAGTTCACCGGTTCTCAGTGAGGCGCTTTCGCAGCCCCTGACGCACGCTACCTCAGAGCCACAGGCTGCCTCAGACTCCCACGTGGAGACAACTAGGCCTCTGGAAATTCAAGGTATTAGGCCTACGGAAAATATTCCCTCAGATGGTTCCAGAGCCGCTGAGCAAGCATCGGCTTCTGAGGGTGTTTTCAAACCTACACAGCTTACTATCAGGACCACTTCAGCAGCCAAGGCAAAGTCTAAAACACCATTAAAAACAAAGAAACAAGTACAGCATTCTCCAGGACAGTCATCCATGCCAAAGAAACAGATGCTTAAAATGGCCGAGGACCTTATTACTTTGATCAGGGGTTCCCATCCCCCTCCTGATAAAAGGCCTAGGCAAGACACTGACTATGACTCCTCTGACCAGGTTTCTGTTTCCTCTGATTCCTCTTCAGAATACGGATATTCTCTTCCTCCCTATGAGGACTCTGACGCTGAAGAATCTACCCCTTCAGCCTCTCCTCCTGAGGATTACTCTTTTGGGGAAACCTTGCACACCATGAGGGAGCATTTCCATTGGGAGAGCCAGGATTATTCAGAATCCAAGAAAAGGCTCCAAGACTTTCTTTTACTGCCTCAGCACAGGCCCAGGCCCCTTGCTATCCTCCCTGTACTAGATATTGTTGATGATGATTTTTCTGAATCCAGTTTGTTTCTTGATTCATTACCCCCCCCCCCCCTGCACCAGTCAAGCCAGATAGGTACTACAGGGTCCCAGATTCTCATAAATTTCTTTATAAAAACCCTGCTGCTGACCCAGAAACAATTTCTCAGGGTCCCAAGGGGGTCAAGGCTTCCACTGCAAAAACCCTGTTCCCTCTGATAGGGATTCTAGAGCACTGGACAGATGGGGGAAAAAAGTTTACACCTCTGCTACTTTAGCTGTAAGGGCTTTAAACTGCTAATTTCACATGCTTAAATATTAACAATACCTAATGTCTTTGCTAAAACAGAAAATGCTTACAAGCTCAATGTCCTGAAAATAAGGAAATGCAGGATTTATTGCATGCAGCTGAACAAGTGGGAAAGCATACTATGCTATGTGGTTTTGATTCATTAGAGGCTTCTTGCAGAGCCGCAGTTACAGGTTCTGTCATTCGAAAGCATGCTTGGTTAAAAGAACAAGGTTTACCTGATCATGTTAAAGCAAAATTATTGGATGCTCCATTACAGCATGATACTTTGTTTGGTGTTAAGGCAGAAGAGGTGTTAAAGAAAATGGAGGATAAAGCAAAATCAATGCAGACAGTAAAGGATTTCTTACAGGTTCAGCCACCCAGATTTAGCAGGAACTGGCCTTCAAAAAATTGGTCCTTTCCAGTGTCAGGCCAAAAAGAGGCAGATACAGACACTCAAGAGGCAGATCTCTGCCCAAGGGATCATACAGACCTAAACGGTGGGGTGCTTCAGCCCCCAAAGGTGGAGAAGACACATCACAACCTTATAGGAAACGGTCCCAATGACTTTCCTCTATTTATGCCAAGCGCTTACCTTTTGGCAGCACCCTCAGGGGGAAAACTAGCACTTTTCTCACAAAATTGGCACACTATCACCCAGGATAAATGGGTACTAAATATTGTTTCTCAGGGTTACAGGTTCCACTTTCACACCCTACCAAGGCAAAAGGTATGCCAGACCTGCCACACAATCAATGGGCAGAGGCACAAAGACAAGTTTCTGCTCTCATGGACATGAGGGCTATTCAAAAAGTACCACAGGAAGAGCAGGGGCAAGGATTTTACTCTTTTACTCAAGACTTTTCTTGGTACCCAGAAAGGACAATGCTTGGAGACCAATACTGGACCTGTCTACTTTATTCCTGGATGTTCCAAAATTCAAAATGTTGACACTACAGCAACTTCTACCCATGCCTGGCAAGAAGGCTTGGCTAGTTACTTTGGACCTCACAGGCATACCTGCATGTCCCAATCAGACAAACTTGCAGAAGATACCTCAGATTTATAACTGGTTCAATGCATTATCAATTCTCTGCACTGCCCTTTGGCTTATCTACTGCGCCCAGGGTCTTCACAAAATGCTGGTACCAGTAATTGCTTTTTGCAGACAAAAAGTAATCCAAATATATCCCTACTTGGACGACTGCCTTATTCAAGCAGAGAGCAAGGACATTCTTCTAAAGCATCTGACGTTTGTAAAAAGATTACTAATTTGCCTAGGGTACACAGTAAACAAAAAGAAATCAAAACTAGTGCCCTCTCAAGAGAAAATATTCCTGGGTGCAAGCTTAAATACAACTACCCAGATGGCTTATCTCACGCCAGACAAGCAAAGGCAACTGACTCATTACTTTCAAATGATGGCAACAAAGACCCAGCTACCTGCAAGAAAAATTCTGCAGGCTTTGGGCTTCATGCCATCCTGCATCCTGCTAATTCCATATGCAGGACTGCATATGAGGAAATTGCAATGGTATCTAAAAAGTGTTTGGACTCAACATTGCCACAGCCTGGAAACAATAATGACTCTTATTCCCTGCGTGCAACAGGAGTTTCGATGGTGGGCACTGGCCTGTCACCACAAGGGGCAGCCTTTCACTACACCCACAGCCAGGCAGACACTAACAGATGCATCAGATTATGCCTGGGGGGCACATGGCAGGAAAATGTATTCAGGGCACATGGCCCGCGGACCAAATGCATCTTCATATCAATCAAAAAGAGATGCTAGTTGTACAGAATGCCCTGACGGCCTTCAAGGATCTACTACATCCAGGACAACTATTGCTAAAGAAGGACAATACTACAGTTATGTGGTACATAAGCAAGGGGGCACTCATTCGTACCCCCTCTGCAGGCAAGCCATGACTTTGTGGAATACAGCACTGACCTATCAAGTACATCTGCAGGCACAGTTCCTGCCAGGAAAGAAAAATACTCTGGTAGACGAACTAAGTAGAAACCTCATGGACCCTCACGAGTGGAAACTAAATCCACAGGTCTTCAGCATGAAAACAAGGAAATGGGGATGCCCAGACAGATCTATTTGCCTCCCCTCACAACTGCCAACTACAGAGATTCTGCACAAGGACTTATCACTCACAAGTATGGAAAGTGGATGCTCTATCATTCAGCTGGAAAACCCTAACAGTTTATGCCTTTCCACCACTGCCTCTCCTTCCCAAGGTACTCCTAAAAGTCAGACAAGAGAAGCCAAAAATGATTCCAGACTGGCCACGCCAGCACTGGTACCCAATCCTAAAGAGCTTGTCTCAAGGCCCAGTCTGGACTTTGCCTCAAATTCCTCATCTTCTGACTCAACAAAACAATCGGATCCTGCACAGCCAACTCAGGACCTTTAAATCTGGCTGCATGGCAAATAATATAGCCACTCAGAACACACCTCTCTCTAAAGCTGTTATGGATGTCATTTTGGAAGCCAGGAGGCCCAGCACCAGGAAATCTTATGCAGAAAAATGGAAGAGATTCTGTGCTTGGAACCAGGCACAAGGACTTGAACCACTTGTTCCAAATATTTCTCAGCTTTTACAACAACTAACTGAGATGCTGGACAAAGGCCTATCCTTCTCATCAGTTAAGATCCATGCCTCTGCCATTTCAGCCCATTACAATACGGAACCTCCTATTTTCTCACATCCACTGCTAAGACAGTACCACAGAGGGGCAAAAAACATAAGAACCCTAAGAAGAGCACCGATACCTACATGGGACCTCAACTTTGTCTTGGAAAAGCTCACACTGCCTCCTTTTGAGCCAGCCAATACAGCGGATATAAAATTTTTATCATGGAAAACTGCTCTGCTCCTAGCAATAACTTCAGCAAGAAGAGTCTCAGAGATACAGGCATTAATGGCATTGGAACCTTTTTATCATTTTTCATCCGGACAGGATTTCTCTAAGGACAAACCCAACATTTATGCCAAAGGTAGTATCCAGTGTGGCTCTTAACCACACCATTCATTTGCCAACATTTTATCCTAATCCCCAGAATAAAGGGGAAAGACTTCTGCACTCATTGGACATGCACAGGCAGCTACTCTTCTACTCAGACAAAACAAAAGCTTTCAGAAAATCTGAGCAACTGTTAGTAGCATATGCTGCAGGATCACAAGGAAAGGCTATCTTAAAGCAGACTATTTCAAAATGGATAGGAAACTGCATTTGTTTCTGCTATGCACAGCATAGCACGTCAGTGCCTAAGAATATTAGGCCACATTCTACCAGAGCAGCAGCCTTTCTCAGAGGAGTACCAACCAAGGAAATTTTGGAGGCTGCAACTTGGAGTTCAATGCACACTTTTACCTAGCATTATCACTTACCTCTTTACTCTAAATCCAGAGCAGGCTTTGCCACTGCAGATCTGCAGGGCCTCATAGCCACTCCTAATCCTATTTAGGCCCAGCCGCCCTACCTCAGCTGTGGGATTCAACCCAAGTGTAATGACTGCAACAGTAAAACACTATGAACATAGTACAGTTGTGTACCTACCCTAAATGTAGATGTTGGTGTATTCACTGTTGCAGTCCAGGTTACCCACCCTCCATCCCCCTTTCTTTGCTGGGACTCATCTATACTGCTCTATCCTATACAACATATGTGGTGTATTTGCTTGTAGATGAAGGTATTTTTATTTTACTGTATGTTTTTATAAGGATTATGTTATGCCTACCTTATTGGGGGCACCTGACATCTGGGGCAAGAAAAACTGAAGAAAATGGCGTCGGCTGCATCTTATATACCCCTGGTGCACTGACGTCCGGGAAGAGGTGACAGCAACAGACGCCGGACCAGGACTTTGGAATTCAGGCCGACTGCAGGTAGCCTGCCAGCAGGATAACCCAAGTGTAATGACTGCAACAGTGAATACTCGCACGTCTACATTTATGGCAGGTACACAACTGTACTTACTGTCTCTTGCTGTGTTTAACTTGAAAGTAAACATCATAAAGCCAATTTACCTAACCCCTCTCCAGTCCATCCTGTTACCATGAAGCAATACCCTTTGGAAAAAAACTCTGTTTAAATAGGTGTAAGGATAGACTGCACAGAATATGAACAGGCTAAAAGAAAAACTTCAGTTCCCTCCATCTGTAGCTTCCTAAAAAAAAAAAAAAAGCAATTGCTAATAAGAGCAGTTGTGACTACTATACTACATAAGTGACCTGGATATAATCCCTAGCTCTCTTAAACATGTTAATAAATTGAGTAAGGAGGCATTTCTACAAGGCTTGCTGGTTTATTAGCATTTATCCTAAGTTGGAACTTGGAAGCCTTTCACTTGAAAAGCTAATATCCTACCCAGTTCTCTTCCAAATCCCTTTGCATTCTTGCAGTGGTGTCATGTAGACTTGTTCACATCAACCTGTCAAATCCTTGCAGCTGAAAACCCCACCTCTGCTTGTAGGAAAATCACTAGTTATTCCTGTACATCACTTTTCACATTCATTACAGACTTTAATTGCAGACAACTTTTGAACATTGTCTCACTTCCCGTCAGAAATGTCTTTGTGCATGCATCCTTCAGAATGTTGGTGAAATCTCATCCCCTATAGCTTTCCCACTTGTACCCACTTCTGCATTCCTTTCATCTATACACCCATAACAATAATACAGTAATTTTTTGCCTCTATATTTCACTTTATCTTCTTAAAATATTTTTTAGTAATAGCTCTGTGCACATTCAAAACTATATTGCATTTTACCCATCTACCCACTCACTCTTATCTCCGGTGGCATCATTGTAGGCAAAGCTCAACTGAATTTCCTGAATTCTCTGTTTTTATTTTAGTAAATCGTAGAAAGCTCTTAACTAAGCCATTTATTTGTATTACTAGTTGCAAAAGTTTAAACTTTTCATTGTTTTCATTTTATTTTCACCCTTTATAACAAGGTCAAGGCTGAAAAGGAACCCTTGCGATCCTGTCCCCTAACCTAAACAAAATATGTAAATAAGTGGTGGTTCACTAATTTTGCGTCATGTAACCAGGGGCGGCTCGTGCTATAGGACTGCAGGACTGCAGCCCCTCCAACTGTAAAATGGGTCTCTCACCTGTAAATTGGATTAAATAAATTCCCTATTACCCCCACCGTAGAACATATTAAAAATAAAACTTCTCAGACTCCGCACATGCGTGCTTAGTTCCTGACTGCTGTGTTAGGCAGACCAGAACTCCAAGCACGCATGCTCCGAGCTCCAGACTGCTCTGTTAGGCAGTCTGGATAGGGAAGGAAGGAAACTCCACCCTTCCAGCCCAGAGGTCTGTGCGGTGATGACAGCACAAACCAGAAGGTCACCAGACTGCATAGCCCGCAGGCTGGACCAACAGCAGGAGGCTCCAGCCTCCTCAAAGGAGACCCAGTGGCATGCGTGGGCCATTATGGAGGACCGATCGGGCTGCAGGATCACTACAGAGGAGCTGGTCTGAGGACAGGTGATTGCTGCAGAGGACGTAGCTGAGTACAGAGACCGGTAGGGTGTTTATGAAGGACAGAGAAGTGTCTGTGTGTGTCTGTGTCTCTGTGTTGCCCCAGTTGCTTCATGGTGGTGGGTAGAGAATATGGCTTGAACCCTGTACCATGGGCCCAAGTGACAAGAGCCTGAATTCCCTACCCACCACCATTTGTAAAACATTTGCAGATTTTGCCTCATATTTGTTCTGTTCCCCATAAAATCTGTGGTTTCTGTATTTTTGTTAAACGCAGCCAGCAGTGCAGTCTTGCCTGACAGCTACGGGTTTTCTGGTTTGATTCTTGGCTGGGTGCCTTCTGTGTTGTCTGCATGTCTTCCCTGTGTTTGTGTGGGTTTGCTCTGGTGTCCTCAGTGGGTATTTGTCCCTGTTTTTTGGATTGTATTCCTCCATTATTGGCTTCGTCCAGGTTTTTTGTGCCAAGGTTGAGAGGTATGGTGATAACTTAACTCACTGAATATGTTTGGGGGCTGTATTCTCCCATTATTGGCTTTGTTCAGGTGTTTTGTGCCAAGATGTTGACAGCTATGGTGAGAACTGAATTCACTAAATGGTAGCCATTTAAGTTTCAGGGCAGTCACGGTGGTGCAGCAGTTAGCATTGCTGCCTCACAGCAAGAGGTTCTCTGGATCGATCCTCGGCTGGGGTGCCTTCTGTGCGGAGTCTGCATGTCCTCCCTGTGGTCGCGTGGGTTTCCTCCCGGGTGCTCCGGTTTCCTCTCACATCCCAAAGACATGCTGTATGTGGATTGGATACTCTAAATTGACCCTAGGTGTGGTTGTGTGCATGTGTGTGCCTTCTGTGGAAGGTTGGGCGCTGGGCTGGCAACTCAACACTGTAAAACTCCACTGCCAATCATGAGCGAACAGGTGATCCGCTGTGGCGGCCCCTAACCGGGAAAAGCCGAAAGAAGTAGTAGGCAGCCATTTAAGTTTCAGTCTTCCTTTCTTTCATAAAAATAGATGATTTGGCATAGTGGTTTGTTGTTCTGGCTGTTTTGCACAGGGTCTTGGGTTCAATACTTGGCAGTGAAATGTATGGTGGTAACGCAGCATTTTATTCTAGCAACTTTCCAACATTATACAAGCAATGTTTAAAATGTGTCCCTGGTTTTTGGGCTTTTGTCCCCCGCCCCAAATAAATTTTGGCTTTTTCCAGATTTCTTGTGCTGCAAAGTTCAGAGATACAGCTCAGTGTCAAGTAGATTTTACAAGGAGCTGAGAGCTGCAGGGGAACAAAAGTTTATTGCTGCTTATGCCGAGTCTGCTTACATTGTAAATAGCACAACGGGTAGTGTACTTGCTTTTGATGCAGAAGGCTGTGGGTTCTACTCCCACAGTAGGTAGATCCATTGCTGATATTGTACTCTGTTGTAAAGGGGATGGATGCTGCAGTCCTCTTTGGCTAAGATACCTAGTAACTATGAACCTGTTATCAGTTTGCCAGCCATTCCCTATTGTAATATTACTAGCATTATCATTTTTTTAATGCAACATAGGCAATTTATTCCTCAAGGGCAGCAGGCACTTTATTTGTAGATGAAACAATGACATGTAAAGTTGTTTGCTAGCAGTAACCTCTTCATTAGTTAACAGATTTCTTTAATGTGGAATTATTTAGATGACTTTTACTTCTTCAGAGATCGTGCATATTTACTGATACTGGTGGACTGTAGAAGTTTGAGCAGACTTATGATGGAAATGTTCTGAATTGGGCAGTTTTGTCATTATTGGTGCATGCATTTTGTTTCATTGTTTACTGGTAAAATGTTCAAAACAATAAATTTAAAATGCACTTTACTGTATCGTACAAGGAATATAATTTAATACAGTCGGGAAGGTGCATCAAAGAGCATGTGTATGTTTCGTGTTCAAGGGGCCTGTGATTTGAAAACGGCCCAAAATTAATCTTTATCTGCCACTGGCAAAATGTATTTTCTTTGAATGTGGGTTTCAATGCTGTTTCAATTAATGTGAGTTTCAAGGCTGTTTCAATTGATGTGAGTTTCAAGGGCAGAGAAGTTTTAATGCCAAGTCTATTTTCATTGTGAGACTGCATTGTTTTGTTTAGCAGATATCTATTGGGGTTTATGCTGTAAAATATAAAATAAATCTTTCAAATGAAATCCATATCGCAGAAGTAAAGCAGTATGCGCATTACAGTGTTTATGGCAAATGGGGCGAAATAACCAAGGAATGGGACATTGGAATGGCTGCAGGGGGGGATGCTCCATTCGACCATGATTTTGTGAGGGAGAGAAGGGCAGCAAACTCAGATAGCCCCGGCTGAACAGTACCTCTCAACTGTCCAGAATTTTGCAGAATGAATAGATTTTTGCTGCTTATTTTTGGTTTGTTCCTCATAAAATTTGTGGTTTTCTGCCAAATCATTTAGGAATGAAGTCACTAAATAATGACAGACATCGAGTTTCAGACATCATAACCTTCAGAAAAATGCATGCTAATGCAAGACCTGTTCTTTCAACTGTTATTTTAGTACTGTTTGTATGTTCCCCCAATATATTTGGCCTTATCCAGATTTCATGCATTAAGAGGTTGAGAGGTACGTGCAAATAAATCTCTTTATAGAATTAGGAATATCCAAACCTCTCAGCTGTCTCCAATTTTGGCTCAGAATGTTGCTCTCCCCCTAATAATCCCTCTGCAAAATGGCAATTTTGGAAGAAAACGTGGAGGGTTTACAATTCTAAATAACTGTAATGATCATGTAGATGCTCTTATTTTGTCAGCTGCTCAAGTTAACAGTACTCATTTTAAAAAGGTAGCCCTTCTTTGACAGTGTCCCAGCTGTATTGTGTGACAATTTTATATTTTTGCATAACGCATTTGGTCTGTTTTTCATAAAATTGTGGTTTTCTGGCAAATTAGTAGCAAATCATTAAAGATTGAAGTTAGAAAATAATGGCAGACATTTGAGTTTGATTTCATACCCTTCAAAAACTCATACTAATTGAAGACCTACTACTATTCTATTTTATAAGAGCAATATTTAAAAATTGTCTTTATTTTTGAGCCTGTGTCCCACTTCTATGTATGGCTTTGTCCAGATTTCTTGCTCTGAGGTTGAGAGGTATGAGTGTCAGAGCCATCACTGTCAGCCAGACATTTCAAACTGACTTACTTGTTGCACTCCACTTCCCATTGTAGTGGCTCTGGATGTGTCCAAGCAAGGCAAGGAGCAGTTATGCAGTGCAAGTGTGCAGAGTATTCCCCCATCCAAGGTAGACCACAAGTATGACCGTAGCTTTTCATCTGTCCTTGATTTTGCAGAATGTTCTGGTTTTCTGTCATATTTTTATACTGTTGATTTATGCTTCTTATTAAATGCATGCTGTTGCAGTGCCCTGTTGCTCTGTGTTAAAGTAGCAATGCTTTAATGACCATCAGGTAAGCTTGTCTGAGATTGTAAGATGCAAGTAAAAGAATTATCAACATTGAAAGCCTTTTCATTGTTGCCATGCAGAGAATATTTACGTAACTAGATAACGTATAAGCCTTGGGTGTTGAAATGCATATGACAGTATTTGTAATAAAGGACAGGATTACAGTATTTTCAGAAGCTCATTACATTTGTTGGAGACTTGCAGTTATCTTTGCAGGCTTTACCTGTAAACTAAACAGAATGCCAATCTATCCTGTGTGGTCCATAACCTGTGCAGTAATCCTTTAAGCAATTTATCTTAAGCTTGTTTCTTGTTTGCTTTTCATTTTTTACTTTGATCATGTGTTCTCCATGAAACAAGTAGATAGTTGTTGTTAGGCAGCAGGTCTTTTTTGGATAAGAAACCTTTTTACAAGTGGGGGTATCACAGAGATTGCTACTTTCAGCATCTTACTTGGTAATTTTATAAAACTGAATATAAATTATAATTAGAACTGCAGTGCAAGGAGAAGTGGTTTGAGCTGAGTGCTGCTTGTTTATTTTATACGTTATTTTGACTGGCATTCCAGTAATGTATTTAAAAAGTAATTTATTTTTTCATGCCTCACAACTTTTGTGTTTCCATCTAGATATTAAGTTGTCGTGTAGCCAATGCATTGAAATATTTTTTTCTTCTACACTTCATTTTGTCTTGATTGGACTCCTAATGACGGTTTGGCACCCAGGGCAGCCTATTTAAAGTTCCAGTTGTTGTGGTTTTGAGAATAGCTCCACCCCTTTCTAGTTGGTCACACCTCTTCCCATTGGCCCCACCCATTCAGCTGTCTTTTGCAGCCCCCCTTTAATTTGAAGTCACCAGCTGCCACTGCATGTAACCCAGGTTCTGTTACCGCTGGCTATGATTTTTAAATTTGAGTCGTGGTTGAAAAGATGCTTGGGACCAGAAAACATGACCAGTTTAAGAAATCCTTAAATAGTTTTGCAAAGCAATGGTGATAGTAGTAATGAAACCAATACTTGGAGCAGTTGGAGAACCTACTCTTTGAGGTTTTAAGTAGATCATGTGGCATTCAGTGAAGGTCTTGTTATATACAACCTTTTTGAATTTAGAGAAAGCCTTCGACACAGTTCCATGAACACGTTACTCTGATGACTCAAATAATGGTTAAGTAATAGAATTAATGCATCAGGTCTTTATGGAGGGCCTAATGTTGGACCCTATGGGAATAACCTCACAGGATTCCACCATGGGTTCTGTAGTATTTGGTAATACCTTTTTGACATCAGTGGAGGAAACTTTGGATCTGTAAACATACAAGTGGTTGTAGACATGGCAATACCTAACATTAGAGGAAGAGTTGTATGGAATTGTGGTATAGCACAAGTTAGCTTTGAACACCAAGAAATTGGGTCAGCCTTTTTCTGAGCTATATTTTATAACCTTTTTTTTTTTTTTTTTTTGCATAGTAGCATTTTTCCATGATTAGGTCTATTATGTATGCTGTATTTTGTTATGTTGGCCTTGATTTTTGTATTGTTTTAAATTTGAGTTGTGGCTGAAAATGTTCTTGGGATCAAATAAAATATCTAGTTTAACAAATTAAATAGATTTGGGGAGAACAAATATTGATTCTGACCAAGAGAGACTGGCAACCATAAAGTTTAGACTATCTAATAAGAGAAATAGAAACAGTTTAGACTATCTAATAAGAGAAATAGAAACAGGAATGGAACAGGAATGGATAGTAAACTCAGCTTTGGTCAAAAAGCATGTAGACCTTGCTAGTATGATACCCAGAGCCTTGAAACTTGGAATTATCCTTACTCTGTAAAATTTGAACCCACTCTGTCACTGGATATTACTACCCTTTACCAGTCTGGTGGTGTAGAGTCAATAAGCCCAAACTATGACCAGTGTGACCTGGTTTCAGTTAGTAGCTCAGGCAACTGAAGGAGTGGCAGGGAGGAAAGGTGTTACCATCCTGGAGGAAGGTTGGTGACATTGGTGTCTCCTGTGACTAATCCTTATGGAGGCAGGGGATGTCATATAATGGGAGGTATGGTCTATGAAGAGGCAGAGGGTGGACATGCTGTGGGTGAGGCGATATGCTACAACATCACTACTGCACTCCTGCATGCCCTTCAGACAAAACCACAGATATCAGGAGGGAGGGGATATAAGTAGGTCATAATCAAAAAAATAAAAAAGCTGATTGACATCACCAGATGTTCATGTTTCACTGTTGCAGTCATCACATTTGGGTTATCTGCCTACAGGTAGCCCTCAGCCGGCCTGAGTGCCAGAGTCTTGGATTTCTGAGTCGGATGCTGTCTCTTCTATGACATAAGGTCGCCAGGGGCCTAAAACATGCAGCCGACTCCATTATATCAGTCTTTCTTGCTGTGCGATGCCTGAAGAAGCAGCAAGTTCGCATGTGCCGGTCAGCAGTCTCCTGAAATTTTCGTTTTCGAGTCTTCAAAAAAATAAGTACCCCGTTGGGGATCCTTTTTCTTGCTCCAACTGATGTCCATAAAAGTTAACAATTGTCTTGCCTGTAGAAAGCAAATACCTCATAGAGATTTTCATTCGTACTGCATCCCCTGTTTAGGCCCAGACCACGACGTCCCTCGCTGTCAGTTTTGTGCCTTGTTCAACCCCCAAACTATTCGTCGCCAGGCTATTTTTCCAGCCAATTACTTTTGCACTTGATATCAGTACTCCAAAGGCTTCATTAAGCCATCCGGCTACCGATCTTCCGAAAAAACGTAAGGATAAAGACAGACAGACCACATAGGTCCAGTAGTGCCGACGACGCTTCCATTAAGCTAGTCGCCAGTCTGCCGGTACTCAGTGAGGCGCTTTCGCAACACCTGATACCCACTACTTCAAATTCGCAGGCCTCTACTGAGACCCATTCGAAGTTCAGTATGCCGCGAGATGCTTTTTTGACTATGGATGTTTTTACCTTGGATGGGTCTGGAGCTGCTGTGGGGAGGCACTGGCTTCTGAGGGTGTATTCAGGCCTGCAGACATTCATATTAAACAGACACCATCGTTTCCATCCAGAAGTTCCGTATACCTCAGCCCAAAAACTCGCACTACGCTTAGAAAACTAATGACCAAACCACAGGCTCAGGCCCATATGCCTCAAAAACAAATGCTTAGAATGGCTGAAGACCTTATTACCTTTAATTAGGGGAAGCCCCTCTAAGAGACCTAGAACTGAATTTCTTTCTGATTCTTCTGATCAGGAATCTGATATTTCTGCTCCTTCTGATTACCAGGAATATGCCCTTATCTACTTCTGAGGATTCTGATGCAGAGGATCCCATTCCCTCTACTTCCCCTCCAGAAGAACTTTCTTTCGGTGAAACCTTGCTTACTCTTGGGGAGCATTTCCACTGGGAAAGCCAGGATTACTCTGTGTCAAAAAAAAGACTTGGGGAATTCTTACTCCTGCCTCAACACAGGCCTTTAGCTATCCCTCCTGTTCTGGACATTGTAGATGATGCTTTCTTGGAATCTAGCCTTACCCCAGACACTTTTTACCTCCAGCTCCCAGAAAACCTGACCGGTACTAGAGTACCTGACTCTCACAAGTTCCTCTTCAAGAATCCTTCTGCGAATCCATTATTTTTTTTGAAGACTTCGGGTCTGAAACTCAAAGTTGTACATACTCAATATTTTTTATTCTTTGTTGTAAATGTTAACCTTTAAATTAATATAAAAAAGTTATCTTTGTAATTTTTATATTTTATATTTTTTAAATGTTATCTTTGTAATTTGTCAATTTGGAGCGTTTCTCCCCAGGCCTCCCCTGAAAATGGACATATATCCAGTCGAACTATCCCGGTAAACAAATGTAAAATAAATAAATCCAGAGACCATTTCCCAAGGACAAAAAGGCATTAAGGTTACTGCTGCCAAAAATCCTACTCCTGATAGAGATTCTAGAGCTTTAGACAGATGGGGTAAGAAGGTATACATATTTGCTACTTTGGCCATTAGGGCTTTAAATTGCCAGCTTCATATGTTAAAGTATCAGCAGCATATTATGGGACTGCTTAAACAGAAAATTATGTTGATTCCAGACTGTGCTGAACACACAGAATTGCAAGATTTAATGCATTCTGCAGAACAAATTGATAAACATACTTTGCAATGTGGTTTTGACACTTGAGAAGCATCTTGAAGGGCTGCTGTCACTGGGTCTGTACTTAGAAGGCATTCTTGGCTTAAGGAACAAAACTTGCCAGATCATGGTAAAGCTAAATTACTGGATGCTCCCTTAAACCAAAACTGCCTTTTTGGCAACAAAGCAGAAGTCCTCAAATGGATGGAGGAAAAAGCTAAATCTATGCAAACTGTTAGATTTCCTATAAGTACAGCCATCCAGATTGAGTAGGCATTGGCCTTCAAAGAACTGGTCCTTTCCAGTCCCTTCCAGGCTTTCTCAGTCCAAACTCAGGAACAGCAGACCACCTAAGCTACAGTCTCAGGCTACGCACAGACCTAAGCAGTGAGGGGCTCCCACTTCCCAAAGCAGGGAGTAGTAAGCCAACCCCCTATGGAAAAATGGCACAATGACCTAACATTAACCCTTCCAAGCTCTGCTCAACTACCTGTTCCCTTAGGAGGAAAGCTCGCCCTGCAGGCGAAAAAATGGGAACTCATTACCTAGGGCAAATGGTTTTGAACACGGTTTCCCAAGGATACAGTTTCCACTTCCACACACTACCAACCCCAAATGGTTGGCCAGACCTACCCCCAAATCAATGGGCGCTGGCCAAGCAGCAGGTTCTCTCTCTTCTCAGTATCAGGGCTATTCAACCTGTCCCAGCAGAACAAAGGGGACAAGGTTTTTATTCAAGATTTTTCTGCTACCCAGAAAGACTACCCTGGCGTCCTATCCTGGACCTCTCTATTCTCAACACCTTTCTGGTAGTTCCAAAATTCAAAATACTAACTCTTCAACAGCTTCTTCCTATGCTAGCCAAGGATTCCTGGCTGGCAACCCTGGATTTAAAGGAAGCTTACATGCACATCCCAATAAGGGAATCTTGCAGGAAATACCTATGCTTCAGGACAAACTCCATGCACTATCAGTTCTCTGCACTTCCCTTTGGCTTATCTACTGTGCCCAGGGTATTCGCAAAGTGTCTAGCTCCAACCATTGCATTTTGCAGGCAGAGAAATATTCAGATTTACCCATACTTGGATGATTGCCTGATTCAGACAGAAAGCCAGGACTTGCTATTACAACACCTGGCTGGGGTACACCATCAATGAAAAGAAATTTCACCTAGTACTACCCTGCCAACAGATTGTATTCCTGGGAGCAAGCTTGAACACAACTTCCCAGATGGCATTCCTCACTACGGAGAAACAAGTTTGTTTGACAACCTACTTCAAACTATTGGCCACAAAACCCCAGCTATCTGCAAGGAATATACTGCAAGCCCTGGGGTTCATGGTCTCTTGTGTTCTACTAATTCCATACAAGACTGCATATGAGGAAACTCCAGTGGTATCTAAAAAGCTTATGGTGTCAACATTCTCAGGACCTGGAAACAATGATTTCTATAATTCCTTGTATGAAGACAGAGTTCCTTTGGTGAGCAGAGGCCTGCTACCACAACAAGGGACTCCCTTTCACTCTACCCCCTACCACCCAAACCCTAACAGACGCAGCAGACTATGCATGGGGGGCTCACATGGCAGGGCAGTGCATTCAGGGCAAATGCAACCCGAGACAGATGCACCTGCATATCAGTCAAAATTTAAATCTTAGCTGTACAGAATGCTCTGACAGCCTTCAAAGACCGGATTCTTCCAGGGCAACTATTGGTAAAGACGGACAACACCACAGTTTTGTGGTACATAAACAAGCAGGGGGGAACCCACTCATACCCTCTGCAGACTAGCCATGGCTCTGTGGAACATAGCCTTGAGCTACCAAGTACACCTACAAGCTCAATTCCTGCCAGGCAAACTAAATTCACTGGCAGACAACTTGAGCAGAAATCTCATGGACCCACACGAATGGAAACTAGAACCCAGAATATTCATCCTTTTGAGGAACAAATTGGGGAATCCAGAGGCAGACCTCTTTTGCCTCCTCTCAGAACTATTAATTGAACAAATTCTGCACAAGAACTCCCCACAGTCAAATGCTGAAAGTGGATGCCCTGTCCTTTACCTGGGAAAGCCTCTTGGTTTGTGCCTTTCCCCCTCTGCCTCTCCAAGGTTCTACTAAAGATCAAACAGGACAAGCCAAGGACAATACTGATTGCACCAGACTGGCCACGCCAGCACTGGTACCCCCTCTTGCGCAGTATGACACTGCTGCAACCATGGCACCTGCCTCAGACCCCTTCCCTGCTGTTCCAGCAGGCGGGCCAGATTCTGCACTCTCAGCTTCAAACCCTGAACCTTGCATCTTGGCTAATTACTTGAGCTCTCCTCTAGCATCCCTCAGTAAGCAGGTGCTGGATGTCATTCTGGAGGCAAGGAGGCCTAGTACTAGAAAATCCTATGCTGAAAAGTGGAAAAGATACTGTTCCTGGAGCCAGGCTCAGGAGATGGGCACAATGGTGCCCAGCTTACCTCATATTCTACAGTACTTAACAGAAATGCTCCACAAGGGCCTATCCTTCTCATCACTTAAAATTCATGACTCTGCCATTTCAGCACATTATAATACTGAGCTTACCCCTCTTCTCTCACCCCTTGCTAAAACAGTTCCTTAGAGGGGCCAAAATTTTAAGATCCCCCAGGAGAGTTCCCACTCCAGCCTAGGGCCTTAACTTTGTATTGGAAAAGCTCACTCTTCCCCCCCATTGAGCCAGCTGCAACAGCAGAGTTGAAATTCCTTTCTTGGAAAACAGCCTTCCTTCTAGCCATCATTTCAGCAAGACGTGTGTCTGAATTACAGGCCTTCATGGCAGTGGAACCCTTCATTATCTTCCATGCAGACAGGGTTTCCCTCCGGACTAATCCTTTTATGCCCAAGATGGTGTCTAGTGTGGCCCTAAATTAGCCCATTCATTTGCCTACTTTTTTTTCCTAATCCACAAAACAAAGGGCAATGACTACTACACACTCTGGATGTGCACAGACAACTTAGATTTTATTTGGACAGGACTAAACTTCTCAAACCCTGAACAGCTGCTGGTTGGCTTTGCTGCAGGGGCAGAGGGGAAGGCCATTTCAAAGCAAACAATTTCTAAAATGGATAGCCCATTGCAGTCATTTCTGTAACAAGCACCATGGAAAACCTACCCCACAGGGAATAAGATCACGTTCCACCAGGGCTGCATCTATCTCTGCGGCTTTTCTCAGAGGAGTCCCTACCAGGGGCATCCTAGAAGCTGCTAACTGGAGCTCTGTACATACCTTCACCAAGAATTACCATATGCCTATTTTGTCTAAATCCATAGCTGGATTTGCCACTGCAGTCTTGCAGGGCTTAATAGCTGGCCCTAATGCTCTCTAACTTCCTCAGCTTTGGGAATCAACCCAAATGTGAGGACTGCAATAGTGAAACACGAAGAACATAGTACATTTGTGCACACTTACCATAAATGTAGATGTTAGTGTATTCACTGTTGCAGTCCTGGATGTTCTTCATCTCACATTGCTGCAGTCCTTACACTTGGGTAGTCCGCTGTCGTCGGTCGGCCCGAATATCAAAGTATTAGGCTGACGTCGGTCAAGGCGCTTAAGACTGACATCAGGACGTCAGGATACAAATGCGCATGACCGACGTCATATCCTCAGTCTTTTTTGCCGCATGGTCTGATGCAGAAGCAGCGTTGCAAGTGCCGTTCGGCGTTCTGAAATTTTTCGAATTCGGAGTTTCAGAGTCAAAGTTGGCTAAGTACCCCGTTGGGGAATATTTTAGTTTTTTCTTGCCTCAGTGGTTTACCGGATGTCAGAAAAAGTAAAGAACTGTATTTCTTGTGGGAAACAGATACCGCATAGGGACTATCATACTTTGTGTATTCCTTGTTTGGGGCCTGAGCACGACGTTGTTGGGTGTCGCTTTTGTGCTAGCTTCAATAAGCGCACTATTAGAAGGTTAGATTGTGCCAGGTTGGTCTTGAGCGGTGCAATTATAATATGCCGTCGGATGCTCAGGCGCCGCTTCTTGAAGAAGCGCAAAGACAAAGCAGCTAAACCCAGGCAGGAAGAGTCGTCCGGACGCCGGTTCATTAGGCGTCAGTGGAACCGGTGGTTCCGGAGGCTTCTCTGGAGTCCCAGGGGAGACATTGATATTGCAGGATGTGGCCTCTCAGGAGGCAGGTCAGGCTGAAGGGGCTTCTCAGGTTACTGTACTCCCCTCCTTCCTAGGGTGGTTAGGCCCTCTCCTTCTGTTTCCAAGGCTTCTCCCAGAGGCAGACCAGGTTTAGCTCCTGTTGGTGTCCCTCCTAGTTCTTCAGGATCTGTGCCCAAGAAGCACATGCTTAAAATGGCAGAAGATTTAATTACTTTGATTAGAGGTTCTTTGCCCCTCCTGATAAGAGGCCTAGGGTGGAACCAGAGTTGGGGAGTTTTGAGCAGGCTTGGATGTTTCAGAGTCTTCTGAAGACTTGCAGGAGTATTCTCCTTATTCTGATTCTGATGTGGATGATTCTACTCCTTCTGCTTCTCCTCCAGAGGATTTTTCTTTTCAGAGACTCTACATTCCATGAGGGAACAGTTTAAGTGGGAAGGTCAGGACTGCTCTGATTCCAGGAAATGTCTTAGGGAGCTTAAGCATTTACCCCAGCATAGGCCTTTGGCTATACCACCTGTTCTGGATGTTGTGGAAGATGTGTTTGCAGAGGCTTCACTTAATCCTGATTCTTTGCCTCCTGCTCCTGTTAAACCGGACAGGTATTACAGGGTGCCTGAAGCTCATAAATATCTTTATAAGAGTCCTAGGGCGGACCCAGAAACTGTTAGTCAGGGACCTAAGGGTGTCAAGGCCTCTGTTGTGAAAAATCCAGTTCCTCCAGATAGAGGCCAGAGCTTTGGATAGATGGGGAAAGAAAGTCTATACTTCTTCCACCTTAGCTATGAGGGCTTTGAATTGCCAGTTTCACATGTTGAAATATCAAAACTATCTTCTTTCTCAATTGAAATCTAAGGTAGATGCTCTGGCGGAAGGCATTGAGTGTAAAGAATTACAAGATTTGGTACATGTCTCTGAACAGGTGGGTAAGCATTCTTTACAATGTGGTTTTGATGCTGTACAGGCCTCGTCTAGGGTGGCTGCCACTGGGTCAGTTCTTCAGAGCACGCCTGGCTGAGGGATCAGAATTTATCTGACCATGTTAAGGCAAGGATTTTGGATGCTCCTTTACAGTCTGATGTGTTTGGTTCACCTGTGGAGTCAGTCTTAAAGAAAATGGAAGACAAGGCTAAGTCTATGCAGGCTGTTAAAGATTTTTTGCAAGTTCAGCCTCCGAAGTTTAGTAGGAATTGGCCTGCTAAGGGGTGGACGTACCCTTCTTGTGATTCACAGTCTAGGGGTAGATCTAGACGTGGTAGGGGCAGAGCTCAGGGCTCTTTCAGACCTAGAACAGGGAGTTCACCTGCACAGTCTTCGGGTGAGGGCAGGGGCCAGTCCTTTCGTAAACAGGCCCAATGACCTACCTTTTCAGCTGCCAGATCCTTCTTGCCTGGCAGCACCTTTGGGAGGAAGGTTGGCACTCTTCAAGGAAAATTGGAGTTTAATTACCCAAGATAGATGGGTTTTGGATGATATACACCAAGGTTACAAGTTTTATTTCCATACCTTGCCTCCCTTCAAAGGCATGCCAGACGTTCCTCCTCAGCAAAGAATAGAGGCTCACAAACAAATTTCTCTGCTGCTTCAAATAGGGGCCATACAGCCGGTCCCTCTGCCAGAAGTGGGCCTAGGATTTTATTCTCGCCTGTTCCTAGTACCAAAGAAGGGGAACACGTGGAGACCAATTTTGGATTTATCTATCCTCAACACTTATCTGGACATTCCCAAGTTCAAAATGTTGACGTTACAACAGCTTTTACCTCTGCTGGGCAAAGATCACTGGATGGTTACTCTGGATCTGAAGGAGGCTTACCTTCATGTTCCTATCAGGCTAAGTTGCAGGAAGTATGTACGTTGTGGGGCTGGGACTTCTCATTAGCAGTTCTCTGCATTGCGCTTTGGCTTATCTACTGCCCAGAGTGTTCACGAAGGTTCTGGCTCCAGTGATAGCTTTCTTCAGGCTAAAAGGAATACAGATCTATCCTTATTTGGACGATTGCCTGATTCTGGCCCAAGAAGGACGAACTTCTTCATCATTTACAATATGTGATAGCAGTGCTAAGATGCCTGGGGTATTCTGTGAACGAAATAAAGTCCAGTCTAGTACCCTCTCAGGACATGTGCTTTCTGGGTGTGAGACTGAATACAGCATCCCAGATGGCCTTTTTGACCCCGGACAAACAAAAGAATCTTTCCCTTTACTTCCTTCAATTGTCTCATCAGTCCAGGCTGACTGCAAGGACAGTCCTTCAAGCCTTGGGGTTCATGGCATCTTGTATTCTAGTGCTTCCCAATGCCAATCTGCATATGAGGAAGCTACAATGGTATCTCAAAAATGTATGGACACAGCACTGCCAAGATATGGACACTGTCATTCAGATAATACCTTGCATTCAAAAGGAATTTTTGTGGTGGGCTCAGGAATGTCACCTAAACAAGGGACTCTCTGTGACCCGGCCAGAGGCGAGTCAGATTCTAATGACAGATGCCTCAGACAAAGCTTGGGGAGCTCATCTAAATGGAAAGTGGATACAAGACACGACAAGACACGTCGCCTGCCAGACTACAACATCTACATATCAACTTGAAGGAGATGTTAGCAGTCCAATTTGCATTAATAGCTTTCAAGGATTTACTTCTTCCAGGGCAGGTGTTGGTTCTAACAGACAACACAACTGTCATGTGGTACATCAACAAGCAAGGGGGAACACATTCTTATCCTCTATGCAGACAAGCAATGATTTTGTGGGAGACTGCTCTGTTTACAGCTAAATCTTCAGGCAAGGTTTCTGCCGGGAGCACAGAACTCCTTAGCAGATGTGTTGAGCAGATGAATTATGGATCCCCACGAGTGGAAATTGGATCCTCATGTATTTCAGAAATTGACAGTGTTATGGGGAACTCCAGACATAGATCTGTTCGCTTCTCCACTGAACTACCAGCTGCCAAAGTTTTGCACAAAAAAGGTTTCATCCCACAGCTTGGAAAGTGGATGCTCTTTCATTCAGTTGGAGCAATCTTCATGTGTATGCCTTTCCACCTCTGCCTCTCCTTCCAAAGGTACTCCTAAAGGTCAGACAGGACAAGCCAAAGATGATTTTAATAGCTCCAGATTGGCCTCGGCAGCACTGGTATCCCTTGCTGAGAAGTCTGGTACGGGAGCCTCCATGGCCTTTGCCTTCGATTCCACACCTGCTGTCTCAGGAGAACAGTCATTTGCTCAATGTCAAACTTCACTCTCTTCACCTAACAGCCTGGCATATTCTGTTTTGAACCCTGGAGGGTCTCAGCTTCCACAGCAAGTTTTGAATGTTATTTTGGAGGCCAGAAGGCCTAGTACGAGGAAAGTGTACGCAGATAAATGGGAGAGATTTTTATTTTGGAGTACAGCAAAGGAATTTGATGTTTCTAAGCCTTATTTAAGTGTGGCTCTTCAATATCTTGCTGAGTTACTGGACAAAGGTTTGTCCTTCTCTTCTATTAAGGTTCATGCTGCAGCAATTTCTGCTCACTATGACTGTGACCCACCATTGTTTTCTCATCCTTTGTTTAAGCAATTCCTTAGAGGGGCAAAGAATTTAAGACCCCCACGTAGAGCTCCTACTCCTGCTTGGGATCTCAATTTTGTGTTGGAGAAACTCACTCTACAACCTTTTGAGCCTGCAGCTACTGCCGAGTTGAAATATTTATCATGGAAGACTGCTTTTTTGTTGGCCATTACCTCTGCGAGAAGGGTTTCTAAATTACAGGCCCTCATGGCGGTTGAGCCTTTCTTAATTTTCCATAAGGATAGGGTATCTTTACGTACTAATCCTTCCTTTATGCCTAAAGTGGTTTCTAGTGTGGCTTTAAACCAAACTATTAATTTGCCTACTTTTATGCAAACCCCAAAATAAAGGGAAAAGATTTTGCACACTTTGGATATACACAGGCAGTTGCGATATTATTTGAGCAGAACTAAAGGGTTCAGGCAGTCTCAGCAGTTATTTGTTTCATTTGCTTTGGGTTCTCAGGGCAAGCCTGTGTCAAAACAAACTATTTCTAAGTGGATTGGGTTTTGTATTGCTTTCTGTTATTCCCATCATGGTAAGGAGGTTCCAGCTGGGATTAGGCCTCATTCCACTAGGGCTACTGCCACTTCTACAGCTTTTTAAGGGGTGGCAACTAAAGATATTTTGGAGGCAGCTACTTGGAGTTCAGTGCATACTTTCTCTAAGCATTACCACCTTCCACTGTACTCTAAATCTAGGGCTGGTTTTGCCACTGCAATTTTACAGGGCATTTTGGCAGCCCCTACTGCTTTATAGTTTTGCCATCCTCCCTTTCCTCTGCTTTGGGATTCTACCCAAGTGTAAGGACTGCAGCAATGTGAGATGAAGAACATAGTACAGTTTTGTACCTACCATAAATGTAGATGTTCGAAGATCCACATTGCTGCAGTCAATTACCCTCCCTCCTTCCCCTCTGTAGTTAGAGGCGGTTGTGTGGTTTGGGTTGTGAATATTGTGGATATTGTATATATTGTACATATGATTAGTGCAAGGGTGGTTGGTTGTTTTTTGCTGTCTTTTGGTTTTGGCCTTTCTTTTTAGGGTCTTCTGACATCTGGGGCAAGAAAAGACTGAGGATGTGACGTCGGTCATGCGCATTTGTATCCTGACGTCCTGATGTCAGTCTTAAGCGCCTTGACCGATGTCAGCCTAATACTTTGATATTCGGGCCGACCGAGGACAGCGGACTACCCAAGTGTAAGAACTGCAGCAATGTGGATCTTCGAACATCTACATTTATGGTAGGTACAAAACTGTACTTTACCCTCCCTCCAGCCCCCTGACTTCTCTTGGCTCTACCTTTCTTTCTTGTTTGGTATATTTATCTTTTCTGGTGTATTTGCTTTTTGATGGGGGTGTACCATATAATATAATTGCTCCCTATTATGGGGGCACATGACATCTGGGGCTAGAAAAACTGATGTAATGGCATTGGCTGCAAGATATTCATCGTGTTTCACTGTTGCAGTCATTACACTTGGGTTATCCTGCTGGCAGGCTACCCGCAGTCGGCCAGAATTCCAAAGTCTAGGTCTGGCGTCGGTTGCTGTCGCTTCTTCCCTGACGTCAGTGCACCAGGGGTATAAAAGATGCAGTTGACGCCATTTTCTTCAGTCTTTCTTTCCACGCGTTGCCCGAAGCAAAAGCAGTTTGCAAGTGCCGGTCTGCAGACTCCTGAGATTTTCGAAATCAAATTTCAGAACCAAAGTCTTCAATAAAGCTAAGTACCCCGTTGGGGAAACTTTTTCTTGGTCCAGACCAATGTCAGTAACAATTATATTGCTTGTGGGAAGCAAATACCTCATAAGGACTTCTCTTACTGTATTACTTGCCTAGGCCCTGACCACGACGTCACTAGTTGTTGGTTTTGTGCTAGATTTAACAAACGCACTATTAAGCTTCTGTTTGATTTTGCTTTACATTACTTTGGCCAAAGGTTTAACTACAAAATGCCATCGGTTACAAAATGCCATCGGGACAACCGACGACCGGAATTCATAAAAAACGCAAAGACAAGGAAACCGGTTCTCAGTGAGGCGCTTTTTCAGCCCCTGACACCCGCTACCTCAGAGCCACAGGCCGTATCTGACTCCCACGTGGAGACACCTAGGCCTCTGGAAACTCAAGGTATTGGGCCTGCAGAAACTATTCCTTCAGATGGGTCCGGAGCTGTTGAGCAGGCATCTGCTTCTGAGGGTGTTTTCAGATCTTCACAGCTTACTATTAAGTCCACTACAGCAGCCAAGGCAAAGTCAAAAACACCATTAAAGACAAGGAAACAAGTACAGCATTCTCCAGAACAGTCATCCATGCCAAAGAAACAGATGCTTAAAATGGCCGAGGACCTAATTACTTTGATCAGGGGTTCCCATCCCCCTCCTGATAAAAGGCCTAGGCAAGACGCTGACTATGACTCCTCTGACCAGGTTTCTATTTCCTTTGATTCCTCTTCAGATCAGGGATATTCTCTCCCTCCCTATGAGGACTCTGATGCTGAAGAATCTATACCTTCAGCCTCTCCGCCTGAGGATTATTCTTTTGGGGAAACCTTGCACACCATGAGGGAGCAATTCCATTGGGAGAGCCAGGATTATTCAGAATCCAAGAAAAGGCTGAGACTTTTTTTTTATTGCCTCAGCACAGGCCCCTAGCTATCCCCCCTGTGCTTGATATTGTTGATGTTTTCTCTGAATCCAGTCTGTCTCCTGATTCTTTACCCCGTGTGCACCAGTCAAGCCAGACAGGTACTACAGGGTCCCAGACTCTCATAAATTTCTTTATAAAAACCCTGCTGCTGACCCAGAGACAATTTCACAGGGTCCCAAAGGGGTTAAGGCTTCCACTGCAAAAAACCCTGTCCCCTCTGATAGGGATTCTAGAGCACTGGATAGATGGGGGAAAAAAAGTTTACACTTCCGCTACTTTAGCTGTAAGGGCTTTAGATTGCCAGTTTCGCATGCTTAAATATCAACAGTACTGCATGTCTTTGTTAAAACAGAAAATGTTTACAAGAATATCCTGACAATAAGGAAATGCAGGATTTATTGCATGCAGCTGAACAAGTGGGAAAGCATACTCTGCAATGTGGTTTTGATTCATTAGAGGCTTCTTGCAGAGCCGCAGTTACAGGCTCTGTCATTCGAAGGCATGCTTGGTTGAAAGAACAAGGTTTACCAGAACATGTTAAAGAAAAATTATTGGATGCTCCACTACAGCATGATACTTTGTTTGGTGTTAAGGCAGAAGAGGTGTTAAAGAAAATGGAGGATAAAGCAAAATCAAAGCAGACAGTAAAGGATTTATTACAGGTTTGACCACCTAGGTTTAGCAGAAACTGGCCTTCAAAAAATTGGTCCTTTTCCGGTGTCAGGCCACAGAGGCAGGTACAGACGCCAAAGAGGCAGATCTCAGCCCCAAGGCTCATACAGACCTAAACAATGGGGTGCTTCAGCCCCCAAAGGCGGAGAAGATGAATCACAACCCTATAGGAAACAGTCCCAATGACTTCCCTCTACAAATGCCAAGCACTTACCTTTTGGCAGCACCCTTAGGGGGAAAGCTAGCACTTTTCTCACAAAATTGGCACATAATCACCCAGGACAAATGGGTACTGAATATTGTTTCTCAGGGTTACAGGTTCCACTTTCACACCCTTCCAAAATCAAAAGGTATGCCGGACCTGCCACAAAACCAATGGGCAGAGGCAGAAAAACAAATTTCTGCTCTCATGGACATGAGAGCTATTCAAAGAGCATCACATCAAGAACAGGGACAAGGATTTTACTCAAGACTTTTCCTGGTACCTGGAAAGGAAGAAGCCTGGAAACCAATACTGGACCTGTCAATCCTAAATACTTTCCTGGATGTTAAAATTCAAAATGTTAACACTGCAGCAACTTCTACCCATGCTGGTCAGGAAGGCTTGGCTAGTTACTTTGGACCTCAAGGAGGCATACCTGCATGTCCCCATCAGACAATCTTGCAGAAGATACCTCATATTCATAGCTGGCTCAATGCATTACCAATTCTCTGCACTGCCCTTTGGCTTATATACTGCGCCCAGGTTCTTCACAAAATGCCTGGCACCAGTAATTATATTTTGCAGACAAAAAATAATTCAGATATATCCCTACTTGGACGACTGCCTTATTCAAGCAGAGAGCAAGGGCATTCTACTAAAGCATCTGGCGTTTGTAAAAAGATTACTAATTTGCGTAGGGGGCACAGTAAACGAAAAGAAATCAAAACTAGTGCCCTCTCAAGAGATAATATTCCTGGGTGCAAGCTTAAATACAACTGCCCAGATGGCTTATCTCACCCCAGACAAACAAAGGCAACTGACTCATTACTTTCAAATGATGGCAACAAAGACCCAGCTCCCTGCAAGAAAAAGTCTGCAGGCCCTGGGCTTCATGGCATCCTGCATTCTACTAATTCTATATGCAAGACTGCATATGAGGAAACTACAATGGTATCTAAAAAGTGTTTGGACTCAACATTGCCACAGCCTGGAAACTAATAACTTTAATTTCCTGCCTGCAACAGGAGTTTCGATGGTGGGCACTGGCCTGTCACCACAACAAGGGACAGCCTTTCACCTTACCCACAGCCAGGCAGACAATAACAGATGCATCGGATTATGCCTGGGGGGCACACATGGCAGGCAAGTGTATTCAGGGCACGTGGCACAAGGAACAAATGCATCTTCACATCAAGCAAAAAGAGATGCTAGCTGTACAGAATGCCTTGACAGCCTTTAAGGACCTACTACGTCCAGGACAACTATTACTAAAGACGGACAATACCACAGTTATGTGGTACATAAACAAGCAAAGGGGCACACATTCCTACCCCCCTCTGCAGGCAAGCCATGACTTTATGGAACACAGCACTGACCTATCAAGTACATCTGCAGAAACAATTCCTGCCAGGAACGAAAAATACACTGGCAGACAAACTAAGCAGAAATCTCATGGATCCTCACGAATGGACACTAGATCCACAGGTCTTCAGCATGATAACAAGGAAATGGGGACGCCCAGACATCGTTTTGCCTCCCCTCACAACTGCCAACTACAGAGATTCTGCACAAAAACTTATCACTCACAAGCATGGAAAGTGGATGCTCTATCATTCAGCTGGAAAACCCTGACAGTTTGCCTTTCCTCCACTGCCTCCTCTTCCCAAGGTGCTCCTAAAAGTTAGACAAAAGAACCCAAAAATGATCCTGATTGCCCCAGACTGGCCACACCAGCACTGGTACCCAATCCTAAAGAGATTGTCTTAAGGCCCAGCCTGGCCTTTACCTCAAATTCCTCATCTTCTGACTCAACAAAACAATCAGATTCTGCACAGTCAACTCAGAACCTTAAATCTGGCTGCATGGCAGATAATATAGCCACTCAGACCACACCTCTCTAAAGCTGTTATGGGTGTCATTTTAGAAGCCAGGAGGCCCAGCACTAGGAAATCTTATGCAGAAAAATGGAAGAGATTATGTGCTTGCAACCAGGCACAAGGGCTCGAAACACTTGTTCCAAATATACCTCAGATTTTACAATACCTAACTGAGATGCTGGACAAAGGTCTATCCTTCTCGTTACTTAAGATCCATGCCTCTGCCATTTCAGCTCATTATAATACGGAACCTCCTATTTTCTCTCATCCACTACTAAGACAGTACCTCAAAGGGGCAAAAAACATAAGACCCCCCAAGTAGAGCACCAATACCTACTTGGGGACCTCAACTTTGGCTCACACTGCCTCCTTTTGAACCAGCCAGTACAGCTGATATAAAATGCTTATGGAAAACTGCTCTGCTCCTAGCAATAACTTCAGCAAGAAGAGTCTGAGTTACAGGCACTAATGGCAGTGGAACCTTTCATCATTTTTCATCGGGACAGGATCTCTCTAAGGGCAAACCCAACATTTATGCCAAAGGTAGTATCCAGTGTGGCTCTTAACCAAACCATTAATTTGCCAACATTCTATCCAAATCCCCAGAATAAAGGGGAGAGACTTCTGCACACTTTGGACATACACAGACAGCTACAGTTCTACTTGGACAAAACTGTTTGTAGCTTATGCTGCAGGATCACAAGGAAAGCCTATCTCAAAGCAGACTATTTCAAAATGGATAGGACACTGCATTCGCTTATACTATTCACAACATGGCAAATCAGTGCCTAAGGGCATTAGGCCACATTCTACCAGAGCAGCAGCCTTCCTCAGAGGAGTACCACCCAAAGACATTTTAGAGGCTGCAACCTGGAGTTCAGTGCACACTTTCACCAAGCACTACCACTTACCCCTCTGCTCTAAATCCATAGCAGGCTTTGCCACTGCAGTTCTGCAGGGCCTGGTAGCCTCTCCTAATCCTATTTAGGCCCAGCCACGCAACCTCAGCTTTGGGATTCAACCCAAGTGTAATGACTGCAACAGTGAAACACGATGAACATAGTACAGTTGTGTACCTACCATAAATGTAGATGTATTCACTGTTGCAGTCCAGGTTACCCACCCACCATCCCCCATTTTTCTTTGCTGGGACTTTTCTATACTTATTTCTATACAACCTATGTGGTGTATTTGCTTGTAGATAAAGGAAATGTTTATTTTACTACATGCATGCTTTTTGGCATTTTTTTCGCCTACCTATTTGGGGGCACCTGACATCTGGGGCAAGAAAAAGTGAAGAAAATGGTGTCTGCTGCATCTTTTATACCCCCTGGCGCACTGACGTCAGGGAATAAGTGACAGCAACCGATGCCGGACCTAGACTTTGGAATTCTGGCCGACTGCGGGTAGCCTGTCAGCAGGATAACCCAAGTGTAATGACCGCAACAGTGAATACACTCTAACATCTACATTTATGGTAGGTACACAACTGTACTTTTTATACCCCTGACGACCTGACGTCATGGAAGCAGAGACTGCATCTGACGCAGAAATCCAAAGACTCTGGCATTCAAGCCGGCTGAGGGCTACCTGCAGGCAGATAATGTGATGACTGCAACAGTGAATACACTGTAACATCCACTTTTATGGCAGGTGTACACAACTGTACTTTCTCCCCAAAATACTCAAGTTCAGCATTGTGCATGGCAAAAAATTTGGTAATAGGCCAGTACTGAATTCTAGCGGCTGGTAGACCTAGTGATGATGGGGTATTGGGATGTCCTAAATGAAAGAAAGGTGACCAAAAAATGTATATTGCCCCTCCTAAAGCTAGAATCATAACTGTTTAAAAAAAAAGTTGTAAAGACCCCAATCAAGAAAATGCACAAAGTAGAAAAACAGACCCTGTATGTGGTGAATAGAGATATTAACACTTTTCCAGTGACATATAGACTTTAGAGGCAGTTCTGTTTTTCTAGCAAGGCATTAAACTGGCTTTGGTGGAAAGTCTGTATTTGGATCGTATAAGATGGTACAATTGGTAGAATGAGTCGTTTATTTAAACATCAGCATTAATATTTAAAGAAGAGATAAATGTATTTAATAGCTACTGCCCATTTTTGGTAGCCAGTGACTTAATAGCATTACGTGAAACTTTTAACTAATGTATGTCAAACATTTTAATACTTGTGTATGTGAACAGTAACAAACAAAATACTGGTAGTGAAGCTTCTTGAATATCACTAGACTATAAGTTTGATATAAATTTTGTAGAAGTTTTTCATTCCCCTCAGGACTTGCCTGATTGTGCCATTTTGAATTTGGGGATCTCCTCTCCCTTCTCTTGTCTGTGTGATTTGGGGGTCTCCTCTCCCTTCTCTTATCTGTGTGATTTGGGGGTCTCCTCTCCCTTCTCTTCTCCTTGTGGATGGACATCACATGAGAAGTGAGGGAAGGCTATAATCTCCATAAGTTATGTAATTCCTTTCCCAAACCGCAGTCCTTTCCCCTTCCCAGCATCCTACCTATAAGAAGGATGTGGCAAAAAAATAGAGCATCTGACCTACTTCCAAAAAAAAAAGGCAATACAAGAGATTTTAATTCTACCACACAAGTAAAGGGCTAGGCTTTCTGAAGATGCTGGAGAAAACCAAGGACTTCAGGCCCTTTTTCAGCGTAGTGCTCCAATTCTGTGCATTCCAAAAGGGCCATTGTCCATGGTCACACTGTGCAATCCATCCTTCTGTGCCCTCTTTGGACCCCTGAGATGCCTAGCTACATATCATGATTGCAAAGTAATCTTGGATGATGTTCAGTGTTTTCAGTTTTGTACTCTTCCTTCTGGCCTTTTCTTAGCCCCCACAGGCTGTTCACCAAATGCATGGTAGTTGTGATGGTACATAGAAGGCTGTTTGGTACCAAGGGATGTTCTTCATCTCACATTGCTGCAGTCCTTACACTTGGGTAGTCCGCTGTCCTCGGTCGGCCCGAATATCAAAGTATAAGGCTGACGTCGGTCAAGGCGCATTTGACTGACATCAGGACGTCAGGGTACAAATGCGCATGACCGACGTCATATCCTCAGTCTTTTTTGCCGCATGGTCCGATGCAGAAGCAGCATTGCAAGTGCCGGTTGGCGTTCTGAGATTTTTCGATTTCGAAGTTTCAGACAGAGTTCAAAGTTGGCTAAGTACCCGTTGGGAATATTTTAGTTTTTCTTGCCTCAGTCATTTACCGGATGTCAGAAAAAGTCAATAATTGCATTTCTTGTGGGAAACAGATACCGCATAGAGATTATCATACTTTGTGTATTCCTTGCTTAGGGCCTGAGCACGGCGTTGTTGGCTGTCGCTCTTGTGCTAGATTTAATAAACGCACTATAAAGAGAAGGTTGGATTGTGCAAGGTTAGTCTTTGGGAAGCGGTGCAATTATAAAATGCCGTCGGATGCTCCGGCCCGCTTCTTCGAAGAAGCGCAAGGACAAAGCAGTTAAGCCTAGGCTAGAAGAACCGTCTGTACGGACGCCGGTTCTTTAGAGGTGTCGGTGGAGCCGGTGGCTCCACCGGAGGTTTCTTTGTTTTCCCAGGGTGAGACTTTATTATTGCAAGATGTGGCCTCTCAGGAGGCAAGTCAGGCTGAGGGGGCTTCTCAGGTTACTATACTCCCTCCCTTCCCAGGGTGGCTAGGCCCTCTCCTTCTGTTTCAAAGGCTTCTCCCAGGGGCAGGCCAGGTTTGGCTTCAGTTGGTGTTACCCCTAGCTCTTCAGGAACTGTGCCCAAGAAGCATATGCTTAAAATGGCAGAAGATTTGATTACTTTGATTAGGGGTTCTATGCCCCCTCCTGATAAGAGACCTAGGATGGAGCCTGAGCTGGGGGGTTTTGAGTAGGCTTCAGATGTTTCAGAGTCTTGCTGAAGACTTGCAGGAGTACTCTCCTTATTCTGATTCTGATGTGGATGATTCTACTCCTTCTGCTTCTCCTCCTGAGGATTTTTCTTTTTCAGAAACTCTTCATTCCATGAGGGAGCATTTTAAGTGGGAAGGTCAGGACTTCTCTGATTCCAGGAAAAGGCTTAGGGAATTTTTGTTTTTACCCCAGCATAGGCCTTTGGCTATACCTCCTGTTTTGGATGTAGTGGCAGATGTTTTTTCAGAGGCTTCTCTTAATCCTGATTCTTTGCCTCCTGCTCCTGTTAAGCCGGATAGGTATTACAGGGTGCCTGAAGCTCATAAGTATCTTTTTAAGAGTCCTAGGGCAGACCCAGAAACTGTTAGCCAGGGGCCTAAAGGTGTTAAGGCTTCTGTTGTAAAGAATCCGGTTCCTGCAGACAAAGAGGCTAGGGCCTTGGATAGATGGGGAAAGAAAGTTTATACTTCTTCCACTCTTGCTATGAGGGCTTTGAATTGCCAGTTTCACATGTTGAAATACCAAAACTATCTCCTTTCACAATTGAAGTCTAAGGTTGATGCTCTGGCAGTAGGTATTGATTGTAAAGAGTTGCAGGATTTAGTACATGTTTCTGAACAGGTGGGTAAGCATTCTTTGCAATGTGGTTTTGATGCTGTACAAGCCTCGTCTAGGGTGGCTGCCACTGGGTCAGTTCTTCGAGGCACGCCTGGCTAAGGGATCAAAATTTGTCTGAACATGTTAAAACAAGGATTTTAGATGCTCCTTTACAATCTGACGTGTTGTTTGGTCCTCCTGTTGAGGCAGTTTTAAAGAAAATGGAAGACAAGGCTAAGTCTATGCAGACTGTTAAAGATTTTTTGCAGGTCCAGCCTCCAAAGTTTAGTAGAAATTGGCCTACTAAGGGGTGGACGTATCCTTCTTATGATTCCCAGTCTAGGGGTAGATCTAGACGTGGTAGGGGCAGAGCTCAAGGCTCTTTCAGGCCTAGAACAGGGAGTTCTCCTGCACAGTCTTCGGGTGAGGGCAGAGGTCAGTCCTTTCGTAAACAGACCCAATGACCTACCTTTTCAGCTGCCAGAGCCTTCTCGTCTGGCAGCACCTTTGGGAGGAAGGTTGGCACTTTTCAAAAGAAAATTGGAGTTTAATTACCCAAGACAGATGGGTATTGGATATCATACACCACGGTTACAGGTTTTATTTCCATACCTTGCCTCCTTTCAAAGGCATGCCAGACGTTCCTCCTCAACAAAGAATAGAGGCTCACAAGCAAGTTTCTCTGTTACTCCAAATAGGGGCCATACAGCCGGTCCCTATGCCAGAAGTGGGCCTAGGATTTTATTCTCGCCTGTTCCTAGTACCAAAGAAGGGGAACACGTGGAGACCAATTTTAGATTTATCTACCCTCAACACTTATCTGGACATTCCCAAGTTCAAAATGTTGACGTTACAGCAGCTTTTACCTCTGCTGGGCAAAGATCATTGGATGGTAACTTTGGATCTCAAGGAGGCTTACCTTCATGTTCCTATCAGACTAAGTTGCAGGAAGTATCTGCGTTTTGAGCTGGGACTTCTCACTATCAGTTCTCTGCATTGCCCTTTGGCTTATCTACTGCCCAGAGTATTCACGAAAGTTCTGGCTCCAGTGATAGCTTTCTTCAGGCTAAAAGGAATACAGATCTATCCTTATTTGGACGACTGCCTGATTCTGGCTCAAGGAAGGGAAGAGCTTCTTCATCATTTGGAATATGTGATAGCAGTGCTAAGATGCCTGGGGTATTCTGTGAACGAAATAAAGTCCAGTCTAGTACCCTCTCAGGACATGTGCTTTCTGGGTGTGAGACTGAATACAGCATCCCAGATGGCCTTTTTAACCCCGGACAAACAAAAGAGTCTATCCCTTTACTTCCATCAGCTATCTCATCAGTCTGGGCTGACTGCAAGGACAGTCCTTCAAGCCTTAGGGTTCATGGCATCTTGTATTCTGGTGCTTCCCAATGCCAAACTGCATATGAGGAAGCTGCAATGGTATCTCAAAATGTATGGACACAGCACTGCCAGGATCTAGACACTGTCATTCAAATAATACCTTGCATTCAAAAGGAATTTTTGTGGTGGGCTCAGGAATGTCACCTAAACAAGGGACTCTCTGTGACCCGGCCAGAGGCGAGTCAGATTTTAACGACAGATGCCTCAGACAAAGCTTGGGGAGCTCATCTAAATGGAAAGTGGATACAAGACAAGTGGCCTGCCAGACTACAACATCTACATATCAACCTGAAGGAGATGTTAGCAGTCCAGTTTGCATTAATAGCTTTCAAGGATCTACTTCTTCCAGGGCAGGTGTTCATTCTAACAGACAACACAACTGTCATGTGGTACATCAACAAGCAAGGGGAACGCATTCTTATCCTCTATGCAGGCAAGCAATGATTTTGTGGGAGACTGCTCTCAGTTTACAGCTCAATCTTCAGGCAAGGTTTCTGCCAGGAGCACAGAACTCCTTAGCAGATGTGTTGAGCAGACGAATTATGGATCCCCACGAGTGGAAATTGGATCCTCATGTATTTCAGAAATTGACAGTGTCATGGGGAACTCCAGACATAGATCTGTTCGCTTCTCCACTAAACCATCAGCTGCCAAAGTTTTGCACATAAAGGTTTCATCCCACAGCTTGGAAAGTGGATGCTCTTTCTTTCAATTGGAGCAATCTTCATGTGTATGCCTTTCCTCCTCTGCCTCTCCTCCCAAAGGTACTTCTAAAGGTCAGACAGGACAAGCCAAGGATGATTTTAATAGCTCCAGATTGGCCTCGACAGCACTGGTACCCATTACTGAGAAGTCTGGTACGGAAGCCTCCATGGCCTTTGCCTTCGATTCCACACCTGTTGTCACAGGAGGACAGCCATTTGCTGAATGTCAAACTTCACTCTCTTCACCTAACAGCCTGGCATATTCTGTTTTGAACCATAGAGGGTCTCAACTTCCACAACAAGTTTTGAATGTGATTTTGGAAGCTTAGAAGGCCTAGTACAAGGAAAGTGTACGCAGATAAATGGAAGAGATTTTTATTTTGGAGTGCAGCAAAGATTTTGATGTTTCTGAGCCTAATTTGAGTGTGGCTCTTCAATATCTTACTGAGTTACTGGACAAAGGTTTGTCTTTCTCTTCTATTAAGGTTCATGCTGCAGCAATTTCGGCTCACTATGATTGTGTCCCACCATTGTTTTCTCATCCTTTGTTCAAGCAATTTCTTAGAGGGGCAAAGAATATAAGACCCCCACGAAGAGCTCCTACTCCTGCTTGGAATCTCAATTTTGTGTTGGAGAAACTCACTCTACAACCTTTTGAGCCTGCAGCTACTTCTGAGTTGAAATATTTATCATGGAAGACTGCTTTTTTGTTGGCAATTACCTCTGCAAGAAGGGTTTCTGAATTACAGGCCCTTATGGCGGTTGAGCCTTTTTTGATTTTCCATAAGGATAGGGTATCATTACGTACTAATCCTTCCTTTATGCCTAAGGTGGTTTCTAGTGTGGCTTTAAACCAAACTATTCATTTGCCTACTTTTTATGCAAATCCCCAAAATAAAGGGGAAAAGATTTTGCACACTTTAGATGTACACAGGCAGTTGTGTTATTATTTGGACAGAACTAAAGGGTTCAGGCAGTCTCAGCAGTTGTTTGTTTCTTTTGCTTTGAGTTCTCAGGGCAAGCCTGTGTCAAAACAAACTATTTCTAAGTGGATTGGGTTTTGCATTGCTTTCTGTTATTCCCATCATGGCAAGGAGGTTCCAGCTGGGATTAGGCCTCATTCCACTAGGGCTACTGCCACTTCAACAGCTTTTTGAGGGAGTGGCAACCAAGGATATTTTGGAGGCAGCTACTTGGAGTTCAGTGCATACTTTCTCTAGGCATTATCACCTGCCACTTTACTCTAAATCCAGGGCTGGTTTTGCCACTGCTGTTTTGCAGGGCATTTTGGCAGCTCCTGCTTCCTTGTAGTTAGCCATCCACCCTTACCTCTGCTTTGGGATTCTACCCAAGTGTAAGGACTGCAGCAATGTGAGATGAAGAACATAGTACAGTTTTGTACCTACCATAAATGTAGATGTTCGAAGATCCACATTGCTGCAGTCCAACCCTCCCTCCTTCCCCTCTGCAGTTAGAGGTGGTTGTGTGGGTTGGGTTGTACATATTGTGTATATTGTATATTTTGTACATATAGTTAGTGCAAGGGTGGTTGGTTAGTTGTTTGCTGTCTTTTGGTTTTGACCTTTATTTTTAGGGTCTTCTGACATCTGGGGCAAGAAAAGACTGAGGATATGACGTCGGTCATGCGCATTTGTACCCTGACGTCCTGATGTCAGTCAAATGCGCCTTGACCGACGTCAGCCTTATACTTTGATATTCGGGCCGACCGAGGACAGCGGACTACCCAAGTGTAAGGACTGCAGCAATGTGGATCTTCGAACATCTACATTTATGGTAGGTACAAAACTGTACTTTTTCCATACCTGGAAGGCTGGCTCCTGGTGGCTGGGGAGATGAAGCAGAACCAGGACCATTACAAACTTGGTTATTTGCAGTGGACATTCTCATTGAGAGTTCTTGGGTTTTGGAGGTTCATAGACTTATTGCTAAGTAGAAGCATTTTTCAGCTGTGTGGGTAGGTGCCCACTACCATCTCACAATGAAGTTCCAAGTCTTTTGATACCTGTTTGAATTGGGCTTGAAATTTCATGGTGAAAGTGCCTCTTTTGTTTAGCTATGAGTATCCTTTCTTAATGGGTGACAGCTGTGATGTAAGGCTTGCTAAGCCATTTGTGAAGAGGTTACTGTATCTGTATCATGTTTTAAAACAATGATACTCCATGAGCTTTGAATTTCTTTATACTAATCAAATAAGTTTAAAAGCTCTTAAGAATTTGCACACTACTTAATGTTGCCTTGTAAGGTGCGATAGTATTACTGCCATTTAAGTAAAAGGGTAATTATGGAAAAAGGATGTTGATCCTTTGGCTTAGAATGCAATGTGATAATCAGTGCAGCATGTAACTGTTACTACAGACAATCTGGGAGTTTCCTTACAATGGAAAAGGAGTTCAACTGTCATGGTTGGCAAGGAGAGAGAAATGAAACGAATTCAGTGTATGAAGTGGTATAATTTGTTGCTTTGAAAACTCACTTGGCAAATGTAATAGTTAAATCGGACATGGCAGTAGTGTGGAAGATATTAACTGCTTCTCTTTCCCACAGAAAGATCTCATCAACACGATTGGAGAGAGTGCTGCGATGGGTGCAGCTGGGACCATCATCTGGGGAGATTCGCTCTCCTCTGGCAAAAACGTAAGGAGATGTTTGCTGAATTCTTTTATTAGTAGACATTAAGGGCATGATGCCTGAAGTGGCCACTTGCATGCTTTTGTTTTACTTTTACAAGCAGCATGATTTTTCAAGTACTGTATATAATTTCACAAGATCTGGTAGAACATCCAAAATATGGCTTCATTTACAACTCTGTTAACTGGGTCAGCACCTTCAAAGTTCTTACTCTTGTCCCATTTCAACCCCTTAAGTAGATGAAATCCATGTAGTTCAGTTTATAAATCCACATGATATTCCAAAGCTACAGGACACACATGTGTAGTGCTCAGTAATTACCCTTAAGAATGTTGGTACTATGCAAGTATTCTGTAAAAGCAACTTCACCAAAGACATGTTTTGTGATCCTCCCAACAATTGACTTTACTAAGTTACATGGAATCTTTCATTTGTAATCACCATTTACTGTGTAGGAACTTCACCAAAGACATGTTTTGTGATCCTCCCAACAATTGACTTTACTAAGTTACATGGAATCTTTCATTTGTAATCACCATTTACTGTGTAGGAACTGGTATGTTCATTATCAGTCCAGTAGAGTCTTGATTATGTGAACTTCGATAGTCCGAAACATCAGTTATCCAAATCAGCCTTCCAAAGTTTTCAGGTTGGAAAAATCTGAATATGTAAACATTATGCGTATTCGCTTGAGCATGTTTTTTGAGCTTGTAGCTAGCTTGTGTGAAAATTTTCTTTATTGTCCCCTGGAGTCACTGAATGGTTGAAAGGTGTGTTCCAGTCTGCAGAAAAAAACAAGATTTTAGAAGTCTTTTATGCATTTCATTTATATGTTTGATTATCTAAACAGTTTGATTATCCAAACTACCCTAGATCCCAATTATTTCGTATCATTGAGACTCTTCTGTATGTAGATGAACCTTCATTGTCCATTTCTCATCACATCATTAACCTAAACCTTACTGTCTTCCTTAATCTCTCTCTTAAAAACCTTCCACATGTATGCATGCACCATTCGCTGGCATAAGTCACAATATTGCACACTGCAGTAAGAGACCATGCATAATCATTGAATTTACCAGTCATCCTGTGCTGCTCACATAGCCTAATGTTATGGCTGGATTTTGAGCCATGTTCCTCTGTCTGATGTATAAAGCATCAAAGCCTTTGATGACTGATAGTAGCGAGAGAGAGGCAAAGTGTGAAACTAGGCCAGGAGCAAAAATAGAGGATTTGAGGAAAGACTTTAAAATGACTAAATGTTACAAAATATGGATATGTGTTTATTCATGTTGGTACAAATGATTTTATCCACAAGGACACTGACAGTATGGAATTACAGCCTTCTTAGCATAGCTTGTCCAGGTGTTGGGACATTTTTCACAAATCGCATATAGAGAGAGTCAGGTCACTGTGACAAAGATATTTGGGGTAAACATTTATATGAAAAAAATTCCTGTTTTAAAAAATGGAAATGTAGGGCATCCAAGCCTAATTTTGGGCACATGAATGTTTAGATAGGATGGCATGCACTTGTCAAGGTCAGGGAAGAGAATTTTTGCAACGCATGTTTTGCAGTATTTGACAAACACAAGGCAGAATCTTTGCCAGATTGAAAATTTAACAGTTCACAGATGGCAACATTTGATGCATCTCTGATGGTTAATGATAGGAGCATTACTAAAGCTTCTTTTTATTGGAAAACTTGCCACAACCCTGTATATCAGTGTGTGTGTGTGTGTGTGTGTGTGTGTGTGTGTGTGTGTGTGTGTGTGTGTGTGTGTGTGTGTGTGTGTGTGATATACCTTTAAGAAACCTGTTCACCTGGGCACGTGCATGTAAGTACTGAGCAAGTGCAAGCAAAAGTGCCATTTTCAGTGAGCAGCCAGAGTGATAGCATGCATGTATGGTAGTAGTCGGTTTGTTTTAAGTTTAATGTTTCTACCTTCCATCTTGATCTGTTTAAGTAGTTTATTACATACAAACACCCAACCCTCATCTTAATTGTATTTGCAAGACGAGCAACATAGTTTCTGAAGTGGGATCCAGAGTTACTGGTCATGAGGTAGCTGATTAGGAGTGGAGGAATATACAGGAGTGGATCCTCCGAATCTAAAATGACTTGCTAACCAGGTACTAAAACTTGCTTAAATGATTTCTTTTGCTACAAATGTAAAATGAAGCACTCAGAATGCTCAAAATGAATTCTAATTAAACAAAATGTCCGAAACTGTGACATTGATAAAAATATTCAAAATAATTGCAAAACATGCTTGAAACAATCTGAATTGCATAAAATGTATAAAAAAGGGAAAACTGCATTTTTCCTCTGTACTACTTTTTCGCATTAACTAAAGCTATTCAGAAGTGTGCAAAGTGTTGGCAAGTGTGTGCAGTATTACAGTGCAATTATTTTGGGAAGTACAGTCATTTCAAAGAATATTTCACAAAGTAAAGTCTTTTAAAGTTTATTATGCATTTGAATATTATTGCAAGTACCTGGTGTATGTGCATATCTGTACCTGGTGTATGTGCATATCTGTACATATTACAAGGGTCAAGATTGCATTGTGTTTTACTATAATGTGTTGGCATGGCAGAAGGATTTTCCAGATCCGCACCAATTGCTTGATAACAATATTGCAGAAAATTTAAGAGTTTTTGAGCAGGAATACAGTATTTTCATACAGGCTGCCTTTTCTGACAGATGCACGTACAAAGGCATTTATTCAACTTGATTTATGTGGTTCAGAAGCCATTGAAAGAGCTTTCATTTGTGTATGTACCTGCTGTGTTTGCTGGGGAGGGGGAAGATTGCCATATTGTGGTACCGGCTGAAATGCAGGAAAACTGAATGCTTAAAACATAAATTTAGAGAAATGAAACACCAAATGAATGTTACAGTAGAAAGACAGTTATTTTACACAAGAGATGAAAAGCTTGGTGAAATTTTTGCCGCATATATAACCGACTTGAGAAATAAGGCTAAAGTGCGAAGATTTGGTGATTTTGAGCAATGAGTTGATAAGATAGCTTTGTGTGTGGTACTAAAAATGACAGAGTGAGAGTTTGCTTTGAGACATTGATTTAATGTTAGATAAGGCCATGTATGCTTACAAATGAGGGCATGTTTTCCAGAACCTTCAAAACTCATGTAGATAGTATGCAGCATGAGGTTAACTGCTACAGGCACCCATACCTCGACCTTCAGCAAAACCCAGAACTACTTCAGTAAGGCCTATGGTACACACAGCAAAGCACAAGGGTGACTTGATTTCCATCACAATTACGACAGTTGACTTGGCTATAGTTTTATCATCAGCCCAAATGAGAAGTGCTTAGCTTTTGGTCAGCAGTGCCATTCTTGCAATAAGTGGAATCCTTTCAAAATATTTTGTAAATCAAACAAGGCACAAAGAAGCAAGTTGATCAGTTAGAAAGCTATAACCCTACTTTTTATGTTGATGGTGTGTCTGTTCTTGGTGAAACAGTCAATGCAGTAAATTTGTGGGTAAAGAATCAAATCTTTTGTACTGTTTGGATTAATGGGAGTCCCGCAGAGTTCAAAGTAGATGATGGTTCAAAGCGCAGTGGTATGTCAGCAGAAACATTTGCTAGAGTAAAGGCGGGAGAAAAACTTGCTTTGGCAAATTGTACAAAGCTTGTTGCTTGTGGTGGTGAAGAAATTGACCAAAGGCTCAGTAGTGCTTTCATGTTACTCTGATGGGAACCGCTATGACTTGCAATTTTACATATTTGAGACGTGCAGTCATTATTGGGCCTTAGAGATGGTTTGAAAATGGGACTGCTTTCATCTGCTTTCATTTAGCAAAGAAGTCCACACTGTAGTCTTGAATGAGAACAGCTCAAATTTTACCCAAGCTATTTTTTCTGACTATACTGATATTTTTGAAGACAAACTAGGCAAACTCCCAGCCGTGTACTCCATGAAGTTATACCCAGAGTTAATCCCAGTTATCAGACCAGCATGGAAAGTTCCAGTAGCTATGCAGGACAGAGTCAAAGCCGAGCTAGACAAAATGGTGCAGCTAGGAGTAATTTGTCCAGTAGCAAACCAACTGAATGGGTAACTTCCATAGTAATAGCTCATAAGAAAAGCTGAGATGTCAGAATATGTATTAATTCAAGAGACTTGAGCAAGCATTGAAAAGACCTCCTCATCATATGAGCACAGTCGAGGTTGCTGCCCTCATGCCAAATGCCAAGGTTTGTTCTGTCTTAAATGCTAACAGTTTATTTTGGCAAATTTTGCATGATCAAAAATCTTCATTGCTAACCACATTCAGTACAGATTTCTGAGAGCCATTTGGAATAAATTCTGCCTGTGAAGTCTTTCAACATGCGATTAAATTTGGCCATCCGTGTGCTATTATAGTAGAGGTTCTTGTAGGAGGCAGTGATTAAGTCGAACATGATAGACACCTCAAAGCCATGGAAAGAGCACATGAAGTGAATCTTAAGCTGAATCCTCAGAAGTGCAAATTCAGGCTACAAGAAGTTACTTATGTTGGCCATTTGTTTACCAGTTCAGGCTTAAGACCACATCCTTCTAAGCAAACAGCCATTCTTGAGATGCCAGCTCCAGATAATGTCCAAGCCCTACAAAGATGTTCTTCGTTCCCCATTGCTGCAGTCCTTACGAATACCAGAGGGTCAGGGCGTTAGAGACTGACGCCAGTACGCCAGGGTACTAATGCGCATGACCATATCCTCAGTCTTTTGCCGCATGGTCCGATGCAGAAGCAGTTTTGCGAGTGCAGGTTGGCGTTCTGAAATATTTCGTTTCAGATCGAATCAGAGTTGGCAACATTTTGGTTTTCTTGCCTCAGTATTTAACGGATGTCAGAAAAAGTGAATAACTGTATTTCTTGTGGGAAACAGATACCTCATAGGGATTACCATACCTTGTGTATACCTTGTTTAGGGCCTGAGCACGACGTTGTTGGATGCCGCTCTTGTGCTAGGTTTAACAAACGCACTATTAAGAGGAGGTTAGACTGTGCCAGGTTAGTGTTTGGGAAGCGTTGCAATTATAAAATGCCGTCGGATGCTCCGGCCCAAGAAGCGCAAGGACAAATAGGGTTGATGAACCGCAGTCCCGGACGTCGGTTCTTTAGAGCCAGAGGTATTGCCAGGAGTTTCTTTGGAGTCTCAGGCAGAGACTTTACTGTTACAGGATGTGCCTTCTCAGGAGGTAGGCCAGGCTGAGGGGGCTTCTCAGGTAACTGTTCTTCCCTCTCTTCCCAAGGTTGTTAGGGCCTCTCCTTCTGTTGCCAAAACTTCTTTGAGAGGTAGGCCAAGTTTAGCTTCAGTGGGGGCTTCTCCTAGCACTTCAGGTTCTGTGCCTAAGAAACATATGCTTAAAATGGCAGAAGATTTGATTACTATGATTAGAGGTTCTATGCCCCCTCCTGATAAGAGGCCTAGGGTGGAACCTGAGTTTGAGTGTTTGGAACAGTATTCAGAGGCTTCAGAGTCTTCTGCGGAAGATTTGCAAGAGTTTCCTCCTTATTCTGATTCTGATGTGGATGATTCCACTCCGACAGCTTCTCCTCCTGAGGATTTCTCATTTTCAGAGACTCTTCATTCCATGAGAGAACACTTTAAATGGGAAGGCCAAGATTACTCTGATTCCAGGAAAAGGCTTAGGGAATTCTTGTTTTACCCCAGCATAGGCCCTTAGCTATACCTCCTGTGTTGAATGTGGTGGAAGATGTTTTTGCAGAGGCTTCCCTGAACCCTGACTCTTTGCCTCCTGCTCCTGTTAAACCCGATAGGTACTATAGGGTGCCTGAAGCTCATAAGTATTTGTTTAAGAGTCCTAGGGCGGACCCAGAAACTGTTTCTCAGGGGCCTAAAGGTGTTAAGGCCTCTGTGGTTAAAAATCCTGTTCCCACTGATAGAGGCAAGGGCTTTGGATAGGTGGGGAAAGAAAGTGTATACTTCTTCCACTCTAGCCATGAGGCGTTGAATTGTCAGTTTCACATGCTAAAATATCAAAATTATCTCCTTTCACAATTGAAATCTAAGGTGGATGCTTTGGCGGAAGGTATTGAGTGTAAAGAGTTGCTGGATTTGGTTCATGTGTCTGAACAAGTGGGTAAGCATTCTTTGCAATGTGGTTTTGATGCTGTACAGGCCTCCTCGAGGGTGGCTGCCACTAGTTCTGCAGGCATGCCTGGTTGAGGGATCAGAATTTAGCTGAGCATGTTAAGACAAGGATTTTGGATGCTCCTTTACAGTCTGATGTGTTGTTTGGTTTGCCTGTGGAAGCAGTTTTAAAGAAAATGGAGGACAAAGCTAAGTCTATGCAAACTGTTAAAGATTTTTTGCAGGTGCAGCCACCGAAGTTTAGTAGAAATTGGCCTGCTAAGGGGTGGACATATCCTGCTTATGATTCCCAGTCTAGGGGTAGGTCTAGACGGGGTAGGGGCAGAGCTCAAGGTTCTTTTAGGCCTAGAACAGGGAGTTCACCTGCTCAGACTTCTGGTGAGGGCAGGGGTCAGTCCTTTCGTAAACAGACCCAATGACTTGCCTTTTCAGCTGCCAGTAGATTCTCGTCTGGTAGCTCCTTTGGGAGGAAGACTGTCTCTTTTCAAAGAAAATTGGGATTTAATTACTCAAGACAGATGGGTGTTGGATATCATTCACCACGGTTACAGGTTTTATTTCCATACAATGCCTCCTTTCAAAGGCATGCCAGACGTTCCTCCTCCACAAAGAAAAGAGGCTCACAAGCAAATTGCTCAGTTACTCCAGATGGGGGCCATTCAGCCAGTTCCTGTATCAGAAAGGGGCCTAGGATTTTATTCTCGCCTGTTCCTAGTACCAAAGAAGGGGAACACGTGGAGACCAATTTTGGATTTATCTCTCCTCAACACTTATCTGGACATTCCCAAGTTCAAGATGTTGACGTTACAACAGCTTTTACCTCTGCTGGGCAAAGATCACTGGATGGTAACTTTAGATCTCAAGGAAGCTTACCTTCATGTGCCTATAAGGCTAAGTTGCAGGAAGTATCTGCGGTTTCGAGCTGGAAATTCTCATTATCAGTTCTCTGCATTGCCCTTTGGCTTATCTACTGCCAGAGTATTCACAAAGGTTCTGGCTCCAGTGATAGCTTACTGCAGGCTACAAGGAATTCAAATTTATCCTTACTTGGACGACTGCCTGATTCTGGCTCAAGAAAAGGAAGACCTTCTACAGCATCTGGAATATGTTATAGCAGTGCTAAGATGCCTAGGGTATTCTGTGAACGAAATAAAGTCCAGTCTAGTACCCTCTCAAGACATGTGCTTTCTGGGTGTGAGACTGAATACAGCAGCCCAGATGGCCTTTTAACCCCGGACAAACAAAAGAGTCTATCACTTTACTTCCATCAACTATCTCATCAGTCCGTGCTGACTGCAAGGACAGTCCTTCAAGCATTAGGGTTCATGGCATCTTGTATTCTGGTACTTCCCAATGCCAAACTGCATATGAGGAAGCTACAATGGTATCTCAAAAATGTATGGACACAGCACTGCCAGGATTTGGACACTGTCATTCAAATAATACCTTGCCTTCAAAAAGAATTTTTGTGGTGGGCTCAGGAATGTCACCTAAACAAGGGACTCTCTGTGACCCGGCCAGAGGCGTGTCAGATTTTAACGACATATGCCTCGGACATTGCTTGGGGAGCTCATCTAAATGGAAAGTGGATACAAGACAAGTGGCCTGCCAGACTACAGCATCTACATATCAACATGAAGGAGATGTTAGCAGTCCAGTTTGCATTAATGACTTTCAAGGAGTTACTTCTTCCAGGGCAGGTGTTGATTCTAACAGACAACACAACTGTCATGTGGTACATCAACAAGCAAGGGAACACATTCTTATCCTCTATGCAGGCAAGCAATGATTTTATGGGAGACTGCGCTAAGCTTGCAACTAACTCTTCAGGCAAGGTTTCTGCCGGAGCACAGAACTCCTTAGCAGATGTGTTAAGCAGACAAATCATGGATCCCCACGAGTGGAAACTGGATCTTCATGTATTTCAGAAATTGACAGTGTCATGGGGAACTCCAGACATAGATCTGTTCGCTTCTCCACTAAACCACCAGCTGCCAAAGTATTGCACAAAGGGGTTTCATCACACAGCTTGGAAAGTGGATGCTCTGTCTTTCAGTTGGAAAAACCTTCATGTGTATGCCTTTCCACCTCTGCCTCTTCTTCCAAAGGTACTATTAAAGGTCAGACAAGACAGGCCAAGGATGATTTTGATAGCTCCAGATTGGCCTCGGCAACACTGGTACCCACTACTAAGGAGTCTGGTAAAGAAGCCTCCATGGCCTTTACCTCTGATTCCTCATCTGTTATCTCAGAAGGACGGTCATCTGCTCAATGTCAAGCTTCACTCTCTTCATCTAACAGCCTGGCATATTCTGTGTTGAAACACAGCAGGTCTCAACTTCCTCAACAAGTTTTAAATGTGATTATGGAAGCTAGAAGACCTAGTACAAGGAAAGTGCGCAGAAAATGGAAGAGATTTTTATTTTGGAGTACAGCAAAGAATTTGGAGATTTCTGAGCCTAATTTGAGTGTGGCTCTTCAATATCTTACTGAGTTATTGGACAAAGGTTTGTCCTTCTCTTCCATTAAGATTCATGCTGCAGCAATTTCAGCTCACTATGATTGTGACCCACCATTGTTTTCGCATCCTTTGTTCAAGCAGTTTCTTAGAGGGGCAAAGAATATAAGACCCCCGTAGAGCTCCTACTCCTGCTTGGGATCTCAATTTTGTGTTGGAAAAACTTACTCTACAACCTTTTGAGCGGCTACTGCTGAATTGAAATACTTGTCATGGAAGACTGCTTTTCTGTTGGCTATTACTTCTGCAAGAAGGGTGTCTGAGTTGCAGGCCCTTATGGCAGTAGAGCCCTTTTTGATTTTCCATAAGGATAGGGTATCATTACGTACTAATCCTTCCTTTATGCCTAAGGTGGTTTCTAGTGTGGCTTTAAACCAAACTATTCATTTGCCTACTTTTTATGCAGACCCCCAAAATAAAGGGGAAAAGATTTTGCACACTTTAGATGTACACAGGCAATTGCGTTATTATTTAAGCAGGACTAAGGATTTTAGGCAGTCTCAGCAGTTGTTTGTTTCTTTTGCTTTGAGTTCGCAGGGTAAGCCTGTGTCAAAACAAACTATTTCTAGGTGGATTGGCTTTTGCATTGCATTTTGTTATTCCCATCATGGCAAGGAGATTCCAGCTGGGATTAGGCCTCATTCCACTAGGGCTACTGCCACTTCAACAGCATTTCTAAGGGGTGGCAACTAAGGATATTTTGGAAGCAGCTACTTGGAGTTCAGTGCATACTTTCTCTAAGCATTATCACCTTCCTATCTACTCTAAGTCTAGGGCTGGTTTTGCCACAGCTGTTTTGCAAGGCATGTTGTCAGCTCCTGCTTCTTTGTGATTTGCCAGCCTCCCTTACCTCTGCTTTGGGATTCTACCCAATAGTAAGGACTGCAGCAATGGGGAACGAAGAACATAGTACAGTTTTGTACCTACCATAAATGTAGATGTTCGAGGATCCCCATTGCTGCAGTCACCCTCCCTCCTTCCCTCTGTGTTCAGGGGTGGTTGTGTAGGTGAGGTTACATGCTGATATTTTTGTATATATTCTTGTATATATTGTACATATTTTTGGTGCAGGTATTTTGGGCCTTGTCTTTTTAGGGTCTTCTGACATCTGGGGCAAGAAAAGACTGAGGATATGACGTCGGTCATGCGCATTAGTACCCTGACGTACTGACGTCAGTCTAATGCGCCCTGACATACTCTGGTATTCGGGCCGACTGGGACAGCGGACTACCCCAATAGTAAGGACTGCAGCAATGGGGATCCTCGAACATCTACATTTATGGTAGGTACAAAACTGTACTTTTTCTTGGTATGGTCAACTGTTCGGGCAAGTTCATTCCAGATTTAAGCCAATTTTCAGAGAGCTGACATGCAAAGATGTTGTCTGGTCATGGTCAGAACACCACCTAAGAGTATTTGATGTCCTGAAACAGAGACTTGCCAGTCTACCAACTCTAAGGCATTATGATAACAAACCAGTCTTCCCTGTGATGCTTCTGATTTTGGTCTAAGTGCAGTTATTCTTTAAGAGGGGGTAGACCAGTAGCCTACGCATCGAGAATTCTTACCCAAGCTGAGATGCAGTATGCCCAGATTGAGAAAGACCTCTTGGCAACTGTTTGCTTGTTCAAAGCTTCGTGATTATATTTATGGCCAACCAATCCAGATAGAAACTGGCCACCAACCTCTAGTCACTATTTTAAGAAAGCTAGTGCATACTGCTCCTGCAAGTTTACAACACACGATGCTCAAATTACAGAAGTACAATTTTAATCTTGTTTATACAAAAGGCAAATATCCTTATCTTGTTGATACCTTATCTTGATCACCCAGGAAAACCACAGAACAGCATGAGAATGAGCAATCTGATTTTTAAATCATGGAAGTGAGAAATTTTTCTTCCACATGTCTTAAGCTTACAACTCGCACAGCTTCAAATCCAGTTCTCCTGAAGCTAAACCTCTTTATCAGTCGAGGATGGCCTGTGAAACAATTGTGTTTACCAGTAGAAGTGCAGCAGTATTTTCCATGTAGGGATGAGATTTTTGTTTAGATAATAGTATCATCATGAAAGGTCCAAAAGTGATTTACATTAAGATCTGGAATTGTGGCTACCCAGGAACTGATTCTGCCAAAAGGAAGAGAGGACTAGTATTTTGGCCGCCTATGTCCAGAGATGTTGAGAGAGTATTTTCATCTTGTTCTGTATGGAGTAGTACAAAACCGCATCAACAAAAAGAACCACTTCGTTTAAGCCAGATACCTGGACTGCCTTGATCGGTAGTAGCCACAGGTATCTTCAAGTGGAATGGTCAACATTTATTTGGTATTAGACTCTTATTTAGATTGGTTTGAGATCTACCTACTTCCTAACCTAATGTCTAATACAGTCACTACTAAGTCGAAAAGATATTTTTTGTCTGGTAGTCTGCACAGAGTCATTTCTGATAGTGGTGCACAGTTTACAAGTCAGCAGTTCAATTTGCTGAAACCTGTGACTTCACATTTACAAGTAGTCCTGAATACTCCATCGAATGGCTTTGCTGATCGTGCAGTTCAAAGTGCAAAATGGCTGTTGGATCCAGACATGACAATACCAATGGTTTCCTAGACTTGCTAAATCTGAAATGTTCCTCGTGCTAATCATCTTGGTTCACCTGCCCAGAGACTTGTGTCAAGACAAACCAGACCAGAACCACATTACCAATCAGTAGCAATTTATTGGTACCATGTTCTAAAAGCAGCAAAGCAGTGAAAGCCCAACTGTTGAAAAAGCTTTGGTCCCAGAAGTCATATTGTAACACCAGCAAACCGCCCCATTCATTAAAAGAAGGGGCGATAGTGAGGATCCAGACATCCAAAGGTTTTGATCATATCGGATTTATGAAACGTTTGTGTCAAAGACGAGATTGTATATTGTGGAATCACTAGGAATGGAATTTAGGTGGAATCAGAAGCATTTATTACTGCTGTCCGAGCCAGTGTTGCAGCATCTTGCCTGTGACATACTCTGATTCTCAAGGTGACTTGCCCAATGCTCCTGTCCCAGAAGACATTTCATCAGCAGTTCCTGTTCCTGAGAATATCCCTGAGTCCTGAAGCAGAACATTCCCCAGTGACTGTCCCTGTTGCTAAACGCAGTCCTAACTATTACATTATGAGATCAGGTCACATCTCTGACCAAGCTCCATGTACACTGCAACCTAGACATGACTGTTTAATATAGTCTGTATAATTTGCATGCCTATTCAAATGTAATTGCTTATATGAGACAGCTCAGTAAAGAGGGAGGATGTAGATCAGAGTTTGTGATGTACCTTTAAGAAGCTTTCCAGTGAGTCAGCACATGCATATAAGTACTGTGCACGTGCAAGCAAGAGTGCCATTTTGAGTGAGAAGCCAGAGTGATAGCATGCATTTATGTAGTAGTCGGTCAGTTCGTTTCACTTTAGTGTTCCTGCTTTCCATCCTGATGTTTGTATGTAATAAACTACTTAAATGAACACCCAAGCCTCATCGTCTTAATTCTGTGTACAAGACGAGAGACCATTCCCACAAGATTGATATTATTGTTTGTGAAACATGGTTAAAGAACAATGACTGGAAACCAGTTCTGAAAGGGTATAAATGTTTTCACTGCAACATTCTAACAAAAAATCAGGTGGATGTGTTCTGATGGGGATCAAAGGTTATGAAACCTGTGATTTTTTTTTTTATATTCAGTGATAACGCCAATAATTTAGTTTGTGTAACTGACAAAGACAACCCTGGAACAATTATTGGACTGTATAGACCATCAAAGAGAAGTGCTGATGACCTAGAGGAATTCATCCAGTTCTTGCACGAACACAGGAGGGAAGAATAAGAGTGACTGGAGACTTAATATTATTCCAGTCTGTTTCTAGTAAATTGAATTCAGCAACATTAAAAAATAAATTTGCCATGTATGTTCAGGAACAAACAATTCTTCAGATTAAAAAAGCCTACCAAGGAGTGGAACATACTTGACTTTGTGTTCCTAAAGAAATTGCTGTTGAAGTCGTTTTACCATCGTTGATGTGCAATAATCCTAGGGTTATAAAGGTTTAACTTGTTGCTAGATAATTCTTCCAAACTGAAATCTAAATGTGCAGAAGATTAATAACAGATTGTATGCAAAACTAATTGGAGTGTGATGCATTAGGTCGAAGCACTGCAGAAGGAATGTGGAAGATTTTGAAAAATTGTTTAAATGCAAAAAGTCAAAAAAATGCTATAACATCAGGATCCAGGCACACAACTTCAGGAGGATATATTTCCATAAGAACAAGTTACTTGATTAAGGTGAGAGACACAAAATATAAAAAAATGGAAAAAAGTGGCACTATGACTTTGTTCAGCTTTTTTTATTTCCGGTTTCAAGTTCTATTGAATAAATTGTCAGAATTGGAAGGGTTGGGACTTGAAACCATGTATTAGCATGTATATGACTAATATGGATCTATTGCCACCTGTAACAAGATATTCTTTAATATAAAGTTATGAATGAAAAAATGTGCTGTGATTTATATACATTAACATCAGCACTCGATAAGGCCCTACACAAAACACTGATCAATAAATGAAAGCTAGGTATTTATGTACTCCTTTATAAAATGGATAACTGTTTGACTTAAATAGGATATGGCTAGTATGATGCAGCAGTTGGACAGGTGAAATTCGAGGTTAGGATGTTCCACAGGGCACTGTGCTAGTCCCATTCTTGTTTAGATTGTATCTTTTTCATCTGAGATGTTCCACAGTCTGGATGCAGATGACTTGAAATTGAGTGAACTGATTGCATATGTTACAGATGGGGCATGTCTGCCAAAGAACTTGACTAAATTCACCATTTGGGTACAGGATAATATGCTGATAAATCAACAGTTAAGCATATGAGATTTGTGAGGCATAAACTGAAAGATGAATTCCGCACACAGTGATTGAAACTGTAGATTCAAGGACCTGGGTGTATAAGTAGTTCCAGATTTGAGTTTTTCTAATCATATCAACCAGTTGGATAATGTAGAACTGTAGTTTGTATAAAAAGATTTATAAAGTCTAGGAAATCAGAAATTAAGTCATTGTTTTTCATTAGACCCAGACTTCGGTATGGAAAAACAATATGGAAATGAGTAAAGTGGAAAAAGTACAGTGGAAATGTGCCAAGGGCATACAAGGGTGTGAAAATGTATTTTAAAACACCTTATTCAGGTATATAGGTCATGGGAATGTTTGTGGTTAACAAAGTAGTAGAGAGTACTCAGGCGACCCATGTAGAAAATACTATAGGAATGAGAAGTGTATAAAATGGTTCTCTAAGACAGTACCTTATGTGTGAAATTCACTAAAAGCATTACATTAAAGCAAGTGCTAGTTTTGATATTTTTAAGAATAGCCTGGGCACTTATCATGGGAACAGCTGTTTTTGTTATGTTGTCTGGCTAGAAGAGCATTATTGCCCGTGCTTGAAATATTTGTTTGTATGACTGAGGAACTCAGTTGCTTGAATGACAGAATAGTAGAAGTCTGAGGATTTTGGCAGGAGGGCTGATGTTAGGAGTAATGAAAATGATCAGTGAAGTATTGCAGGATTTAGTCCTGTGCTCAGTGCACTCATTTTTTGTTTGTGGCATATGTAAAGAAATAGAGAAAAGGTTCAGTTTCCTCATGACCAACAGCGAAGGAGAGGAGATGTCAGGCAAGGTTTATAATGGCCAATCAAGTGGACAGAAATGTAACGTTTTGTGGTTCAGTGAAAGCAAATGCAGAGTGTTGCCTTGGGCCAGAAAAAGCCTTAGTATGGCTTATTATAACTGATGGCAAAAATTAAAAAAAAAAAAATCCAGAAGTGGTTTTCACAGCTGGATGTGACCTCCTTAAGCAATGTGAGAGATTGTATCAGCAGCAAATAGAAATCTGGGTTGTATCCTTACAGGAATGTCCCCACTTTACTGGGCACTAGACCTGCCGCACTTTAAGTACCTTCTGCAGTTCTGGAGACCATGCAGAGGGAACATCAGCTGCTGGGTCACCAAAATTGTGATTGGGATGGAGGGAAGTGAATATGATCAAGACTCTAAGATAAAAGTTGATTTTCTTATCCAGGATTGTGCCATGGAGGTATAAGAAGGGGTCATCCTGAACATAGAGCAGAAGGTGGGCGAGCAAGTAGCAGATTACAGTGATTTGGTACTCCTTGGATTTCTTGAAGTTTTTTCTTTTTTTTTTTAAAGATACGATGGTATACCCATGAAATGATGCACCAGAATTAGTTGTGGTGAAGGAATCCTCAGAGGTGTTAGAGAGCATGGCAGAGGTAAAAAAAAAAAAAAACAAATGGTGAGGGGGAAGCTACTGAACGAGGGGATATAGAATGTTGTATTAACTTTTAAAGAGAAGTTTAGACAAGATTGTTTTCTCCTCCCATTAGGCAAACATATTGTGAAGTAACTATGTTTAAATATTGTCATCAATGTCTGCTAGCTTTTGAAATTTAAAAAAAAAATCCAACTCTTATTCACATAATTTTCCCTCACGAGAGCCCTTCGTGAAGAAGTGGTACTCCAAAGAATAAATATAACCTGTTGGGCTTTGAGTTGGATTATTCTGTAGTGGCAAAGATATCTGCAGAATCGCACTTCAAATGTCATGCAAAACCGTTTTTGTCTTTGGAAAGCATTTTGTCTGTAGACCTGTAATTTAAGTATACCATTTATTTGGGTATGGTGATTTGCTTTTGGTATGGATCTTAGCATTTAAGACCGTTTTTAGATTTCCGATTAACATTTTCTGTCTTTATTTTGCCCTTTATTTTTGTCATTCTTCCAAGAGGGTATTGCCATTACTTGCTGTATTAGCTCTTCAAGGTAGTACTGAAGTCTTAACTAACTTTGTGATCCATAAGAGGTGACATGTCACAGCAACGTCACTAATGCTGTCATTCCTTCCTCCTCATAGCTGTTAACTAAAGGCCTCCATCATTGCAAAAATCCTGAGTTTGTGGACACAGCTTGGTAAGAGATGCACCATGGTTTGCAGATCTGCTTCAGCTAAATCCATTAACATTTCTGAAGGTCCTTTCAGTGATATATGTAATTAGATGACATCCATATTCAACACTGTCTTGTGTCATGTTACTAAAATGTTGGCCTTCTCAAGTGTGATCTCCCAGAATCTATGATCATTTGGGGGAATTCCCTGTAGAAGTTTTGCATGTGGGTCATTTCACTGAAGGTGATGGGTACATACCAGGCTAATAACCACCTGGGACTTAGTAACTCAGCCACGCAACCAACCCATTTTTGTCCCTATGTATCATGGGCATTTATTAGGAAGGGGGTATGTTAGGAAGTTTCTAAAGGTCATGCTAATTTGGGCATAGTTACTGTCTGCCTCTGTCTATAAGAGACATGGGGGCCAGACTAGGTGGGCTTCTGATTTCCCATTCAGTGGTCAAGTTTGTATGTAAATGGGTTTAGGGATGGGCGCGGCTTCACATGGTTGAAGAACCTGTTCCAGAGCATGGGAAACCTTTGAGATCTGTCTCACCAACATGTCCTACATATGTGTCAATCCTAACTGAAATTATTGGATCTAGTGGTTCTGCCTGTTTTCACTTTGCCATTTCTCAAAAGGTCCATCAGAGCTAGATCTGAAGGTTCTTTGTATGCCAAGCATATACCATCTTTCAGTAACCTGTAGGAAAGAGTACAGAGAGAACTTTAAGGCAATCTTTAAAGGACAGTGTGTTTGTACCCTGGATTCTCCTGGTAAGAAACCTTTATGGGCATTCCAACTGCTTCTGGCCAAGTATATTCCAAATGTTCATAGGTTCAAAGGTAGGTACTAGGCTATCGGCCCGAGGGCCTACGTAAGCCTAGCCAACAAGGTTCCCTGGCTTATGCCACCCAAGACTGTTATTTTCCTGTGCCACTGTCGAGCAGACACACAGAAGTGATCCCCAAGGTGCATTTCCTATTTCCCATCCACTCAAGGTTTTCCTTGGAGTGCTAATGCAGAACTTTGCTTGACATAGATGGGTAGCCTGTTCTAGAGTATGGGAAGTCTCTGGGACAGGAATCTATCCCGACAGCATGTCCTGTTTATTGTGGTGACAAGGTGTAGGTCCCTAGAGCGTGTAGCTCGGAGGGATTGGGATTTCTTTTGGTGTAGCATGTCCAACAGCTCTGGGTTTGACATAGCTTTATATGTTAGGCAGAGATCACCTCGGAGTAGGCGATATGCTACGGAGTAAAGCTGGAGTTTTTTTGAGATGGTCAGTGTAGGGCATCTGTTTGAGGCCAGTAATCCTCTTTGTGAGGTACTTCTGTGGCCTTTCCAGCTGCTGCAGGTGTCTTGTGAGGTACATTCCAAAATGGGCGTTGTACTCTATAATGGGTCTAATGAGTGTTGAGTAAGAGAGGAACAATGATCTCTTTTTTTCCTGGATGAGAACCCTTTTATGATGTGTGCCACGTAGAAGGGACTTCCTGACTACTGTGGCGATGTGACTATCAAAGGACCGACTACTGTCCACCTGGGTCCCAAGGTCTCGTATCACACATTCGGTGTTAAGTAGACTGCTGTTTATGTAGTAATTCATGGGTACAGAGTTTTTACCAAAGGGGATGACTATGCACTTTTTGACATTGAGATTGAGGCCATGGCTCTGACACCAGGTATCTGTCTCAGCGAGGCCTTTCTGTAAGATTTCCACATTTGGGGACTCGAATATGGCTCCTAGTTTGCAGTCATCTGCGAACTTAGTTAGCCAGAGGCCTTCTGTGTTAACCTGTACTTCAGAGAAGTAGATACCAAACAGGAGAGGTCCCAGGACTGAACCCTGTGGTACTCGTCATTGGTTTGAGGTCAGATTTGGAGTCTGCAACTTTTACAGTGTGGGTTCTGTCAGTGAGCCAGTTGGCAACCCATCTTGTGATGTAGGGATTTATACCTAGTTTAGTGAGTTTAACTATAATTCCAGAATGGGGGATGGTGTCGAAAGCCTTGGTGAGGTCAAGATAGGCTGTGTGAACCACCTTACCCTCATCTACGGCTTTGGTGACTGCTCAAAGAAGTCGATCAGGTTCAGGAGGCATGAACTACCTTTCACAAACCTGAACTGGGTGGGATCCAGAGTTTGGAGGTTACTAATGTCTTTGTTTAGGAGTTCCATGATGATGCATTCCATGGCGTTTGAGACCAGGCTCGTCAGGCTAATAGGGCGATGGTTCCCGGGATCAGTGGTGGCTGCCCTTTGTGGAGTGGGATAACTGTTATTGTACGCCATTCAGTGGACACAAAGCCTGATGTGAGGCTATGATTGAACATGGTGATTAGGTGGGGAGCCAGTTCATTCTGAAGTTTCTGTAAAATGCAGCCTGGGATGGTGTCCGGTCCCATGGATGCTGTGTTTTTGGCTTTAGAGAACGCAGCTTTTACCTTCGTAGTTGTGATTACAGGGACTCTGCATTCTTCCTGTATAGATATGGGCCCTTTAGGGGGTGAGGGGGGGTAAAGTTAGTACTGAATCTATCTGCCAGGATGTTGGCAATATCAGTTGGTTATGTAATTTTCGTGTCGTTGTGCTGTAACTCAGATAAGATCTGGGCATTTCCATTGAGATTCTTGACATAGCTATAGAGTGCTTTGTGGTTGCCCTTAGAATCAGTGGCAATTTTGTTTTCGTAGCTTGCTTTACAGGATCTTATAAGGGATCTCAGCTTCTTACTTAGGCTGACCAGGGAGCTCCTCCCCTCATGGGATTTTACTCTTTTGCAAAAATTTCTTCTTTCTGTTGTACAGTTTATGACAGGGGACCACCAGATTGGCTTCCTTTTTTTGGAGGATAGCATCTTGGTTCTGTTTGGGATAGCACAATCCATGCAGTCATGCAAGTGCTTATAGAGTGTATTTGTGTAGGATTCAGCAGTTGTAACTGTATTGTCCATCTGCATGGGTGTCATGAAGTTCGCCACTTCTGTCTTAAGAAGTATGAAGTTGGCTTTGGAGAAATTTCTTATCATGGTTTCCTTAATGGGGAGTGGGGGCGGGATGTGGATATCAAGGGTGATTAGCTTATGGTCGGATCGGACCAACGAGGAGTTGACTTCAGGTGTGGAACACCGGTCATTCGTGTTGGTAATGACTAGGTCTAAGATATTGTTTCCCCTGGTGGGGTTGTGGATAAGTTGATCCAGGGCACTGGAGTTTATGAATTCCAGAAAGCGTTGTTTGAAGGAGTTGGTACACTAGTAGTTTTCCCAGTTAATGGTGGGGTAGTTGAAATCGCCCATTGTTAGGGTGTTTTGTTGAACCCTAATATTTTCCAGTACATCAAGAAAAGAGGAGTGGGAATCCTGGGGCATGGTGGGGGATCTGTAGCAAGCTACAATTTGGATTGCAGTTTTGCCCAGCGTTAGTTGCACTTGGATAACCTCAGATGCATTATGCTGAGCAACTAGCCTGGAGGTGTGGTTATCCTTAATGAATATGGACACACCTCCACCTTTGGTGTTCCGGTCCAGGTTACATGGCCGAAAAGTGTGGTATGAGTTTATAGCCTGGTAGTGCAGGGGTGCTCTCTGGAGCCTTGAACCAGGTCTCATTCACTGCACAGATATCTATGTTCTCCATTTTGAGTGCCTCGAGTGAGTGCATTTTGAGATTTAGACTTCTAGTATTGAGTAGCATTACCCTCTGTTTTTGCTCGTCTGTTCCTGTTACTGTGGTAAATTTTGTCATTTGAACCTTGCCTAAAAAAGGCACTATAAGGGCGGCAAGAGCCTTAGCCAGTATCCGGAATCCCAGGGGCAACAGGTGCAGGCCATCTTTGGCAAAGCATCGTGGTCTGTCGACCATGTCATCCCAAGCAGACCGATACTGGATCCCATTAGAATGACACCAGAAGCTTAGCCAATTGTTGGTCAATCATTTTGTCCTGGTACTGCGGGATCATTCTGGGTGATGGCAGAATGCTACTCTGGGCTAGGGTCATACCTGCCTGGGCTATCAGATCGGAGAGCTCTTCCAGGTCTCTTCATGTAGTCCAGGGAGGTACATCTCAGGTCATTCACACCAACATGGACAGTGACAGAGTCATATTTGTACTTGTTGTGGAGTGACCTGAGTGTGTGGGTTATGTGGTGGATCCTGGCACCCAACAGGCAGTAACCTTCTTGTTTAGCCTGCTGAGTGGGACATCGGCATGCCTGACTATAGTCACCTCTGATTAGTGTGTTGGATAGGTTGTTTTGCCTTATTGGCTGTGGCACACAGGATCTGTGGGCTGTGTGTCATTTGGGTTGTGTTGGGGGGTGGAAGTTGCTTGCGTTTCTGCTTTGGAGGTCTCTGTTGCTTGGGCAGATTATTATTGAGAGCCTCTGAGAATGTTTGTTTCCATGTGTGGATTTTGGTGGTGTATGTGATGAGTGTGATGCAAGTGTTTGCCTTCTCCTCTTAAATGTCAAGTTCAGTCTTGGTTGGAGAGAGCTTTACCTCCAGTTTGGCTAGTTAAGTGCATCTCTCACAGGTTGTAGTGTTGGGTGATGGGAGGAGAAGGTTGTCTGAGGCAATTTCTACATTGCCCCAAGATGCCCAGATTACTGGGAGCTGACCATTGGACATGCCTGAATAAAAAACTATTTTCCTCTAAATAAGTGAGGAAAGTGAGTACAAGAGCTGTTTTTTTTCTAGGCAAGTGAGGAAAGTAAGTGCAAAAACTGTTTTCCTCTAGGTAACGAGGAAGGTTGAGTGCTATAGTAATCGGTAGCTTATTTAGTGCTTACAACAAGTTCTGAACGAGTGCTGAACACGAATAAGCAAATTCAAGTGCTAAAACTAAGAATCTGTATCTGCACTACACTAGTTACAGGAAAGAAACAAGTGTAAATGCGAGCTTTCAAATCAGAAAGTTGAGAGAGAGAAAAGATTGCCCAGACAGCCAATAACTACAGTTTCTGGGTCAGAACCACTCCTTATGTGGTAGACAGGTTACCTTGTGCTTACCACTCCCACTGACCAGCTAGAAGGCCAACACAGAAAGGCTTTGGGGGGGGGGGCTCAGAAGCTTACATACAGTCCTGGATACAGCAGATCTGTATCTGGACTACATTAGTTACAGAAAAGTTAGAAAACAGGCTTACAGTTTTTTTTTTTTGTTTTTTTGTTTTTTTTTATTACAGAAAAGTAGCTAAAACAGCAATAAAACAATTCAAATGCAGTGCAAGGTTGCACACGAGTATGTAGCAATATTAGACCTAACAGTTTAAAAAATGCAGTTAAATTAATGACTAAAAACAAGTGCAGAAGGAGAGTATTGGGTAGAATGTGGTAAAGAGATGGGACTGGGGGGAGTGTCTCAGTTCAAATCTACAGTGGGGCGGGCAACTGCAAAAGCCACCAAATTTAAACAACAAACCAGAAATAGGGAGGGTGAGTGGGACAAAACACTTTCAGCAGAGATCTGAAAAACTATACAGTGAATCAAAAATAAGTGCGCAACTCAGAATAAAATTAGTTAAGCAATTCTGAAAAAACAAAAAAATATACTTCTCTGTATATTTCCAGATAGTTGTATTCTATGCCACTATGACCTCCTTTGACCTGGATGCTATGCCCATACTTAAAAGTTGGTTGACAGAATGATTTTCTTGCTACCTTACCCTCATGTTGGTCAAAGCAACTCTTGGTGTCATATAGATGGCATAATCTGGTTGGCCGTTTTCCCAAAAGGCACTGTAATGCATCTCTTGGCACTGAGTTTTAATCCTTAACTTTGACACCAGCCGTTTCTGTGTTCGATCCTACTATAATATGTTTGTGTTGCAAGGAAATCTTTTGTAACTTCAAATTTGCAGTCATCTGCTAACCTGGTCAGCCAAAGGCCCTTGACATTAGCTTTTACTTCCAAGAAGTAGATACTAAATAGGAGCTGTCTCAGCACGGAGCCCTGAGGTACCCCTACTAGTGACCAGTCTTGACTTCCTGGGTCCTGTCTGCCAGCCAGCCGGCAATTCATGAAGTTATGTAGAGGTTTGTCCAGTTTGGCGAGTTTGACTATACCAAAGTATGCCTTAACCAGATCCAGGTAGGTGGTATTTGCCATTTTCCCCTCATCCTTTGCCTTGGTGACCTTCTTAAAGAAGTCCACCAGTCGGCATGACCTTTTGATAAAGCCAAACTGCATTGGGTTCAATATCTAAAGGTTAACCTCTGTCTTCATTTCTACAAGTCATTCCATGGATCTACATATTAGGTCAGTCAGATTAATGAGTCTGTAATTTTCAGAGTCAGTTGATAACCTGCCTTTGAAATGGGATAACATTTGCTATCCTCCCTTCTCATAGTACAAAGCCTGTTTTGCAACTGTAGTTGAAAAGTGACTCAAGTAGTCCTCATTAGTCATATTTCAAACTTTTTATGAGGCATGCTGGAATATTGTCGACACCCAGTGAGGCAGTGTTTTTGCTTTTGCAGGTGCTGCCATGACCTACTTCCTGCTAATAGTTTTGTAGGTGTATGTTAGCGGATATTTCATGGAGGGAGGCAGGGGAATTAGGGGGTAAAGTTTGAGCTTAATTTGTCACTCAGCGGAGTTGCTGTGCTCAGTGAAGGTGTCATGGTTGACCACTATTTTGGCATATTGCTGTGTGCTGCCTTTGAAGTTGCAGGCATAGCTGTAGAAGGCCTTGTTGGCTTTAGCATGCGAGGCTATCTTGGCCTCGTAATTGGCCATGTTTGGCTTAGTCCTCTTACGTTCCTGTTTAGTGTAATTGGAGATCTGTTGTTATGGGAGATGCTCTAAATGCTTTTAGCCATGACTTTTTTCTTATTACCTACAGGATTCTAACAGTGTAGTTTTGGGCTGTCTTCTACTAGGTCTAGTGCCTCTGTACAGCCATTTACATGGTTACACACTTCCGCATAGGTTGTTGTGAACTATGGGTTAGGAGGGGCACTATATTTTGACAAACTGTTGCTTAGTAGCATGTAGTTTCCTTTGAAATAGTTACTCTTACAGGGTTTGCTAGATTTACCAAGTTGATTTTTATTTTGAGGTGACTGCCTCACCTCACCACTGGACTACATGATATTGGGAGGTGTGTAACACTCTCCCATGTTAGTGCGCACACACTCACCAGAGATTCAGACATGCTGGACCTGGTACTCTGTATCTGCTCAAGGATATGTGTATTAATAAAGTCCTGCAAGTTTGAGACCATGTACGTTTCCCAATCTATAAACTCTTTAGCTAGTCTCCCATGAATAGAGTATTTGGTTTAATTGTGAACGTCTCCTGTAGGTCTAAGTGTGAGCTGTGGAACTCCTGGGACATAAAAGGTGACCTATAGCTTGCTGGGATATGGTGTGGGACTTTGTGGTGATTTGCACATCAATAAACTTAAGGGCATCATCCTGTTTAACCAACTTAGAGGTATACTTGTTAATATAGACAGACTCCTCAAACTTTTGTCCCTGTCTGCGCACCTGTTGGTCTAAATGTGTGGAAGGCATTGAACCCTTGCACTGCTGGAGTACTTTCTTGCAGATTTAAGCCATGTTTCTGTAATGTTACAGATGTCTATGTTCTCCAGAGTGAAGAAAGCTTGTAGAGTGTAAATTTTGATGTTATGTGATCCTATCTCGCCTACATTCTGTACTGATGGGCTCGGAGCCGATTCTTCGGCTCCGACTCAGCACGCTATGCTATAGAGCGAAGCCTCTTATTGGCTGAGCTATTTTCTATCCCAGGATGCACCACCACTAATCCCCCAGATCTCGTTTGCCGCTTACAAGCTAAGACGTGGTCTCAACTTGGCTGAGCTAAGTACTGTTTTCTTTCTAAAGTTTCCTGTCAGGAAATCTCTTATTACGCAAAAAGCTGTTTTAACAGCTATTTTTGTCGTACGAGTGTGTTTTGGTACTTTTTGTTGTGAAAAATTGTGTGTTTGATTAAGGGAAAGGTTTCCCGTTTAAGTTAGAGGGGCCTTCCCCTATTATTCAGCTAGTATCTTCATTTTTTTCAAGAAGGTCAAGTACCCGTTTAAGTTAGAGGGTCTTGGCCCTCCTTTTCAGTATTTTGTTCTTGTCTGATATTACATTGTATTGTGTCTTTAAAAAAAAAAAAAAAAAAAAAAAAAAAGTTGTTGGTTAAAATTTTTTGTATTGTAGTAAATCTTCATATAGATAGTGCTACTTTCACTAGTTTTTGTCTTTTGATAATACATTATGTCGAAAGAACATAGACCCTCCGGGTTCAAAAAGTGCACGAGGTGTGGTTATAAAATGTCTACCACTCCTCGTGTGTATATTGTTTAGGCACCAAGCACCTACAGGAGTCCTGTAGCGTGTGTCACGCCTTTTCATCTAGAGTCCTCCAAGAGAGGAAGAATAAATTTAATATTGAAAGGGCTGATTAAACCCTCCTTCGAGGAGGCCTTATCTTCCTCTCCTACCAAAAAGAAGAAAAAAGTGTCTGCTCTGACCAGCCCGTCGGAACCGACTGCTAAGAAACCTAGGCAGGCTTCTCCATCGGCTCCACAGACTTAGGAGCCGAGGGCGGAACGGTCTTCCTCGATGCCTCCAGTCTCGACTCCTCTGGTTTCGGAGCCGAGGACTGGGGTGTCGAGAGGCGGGTCACCTTCATCGGCTCCACTGATCTTGGAGCCGATGAGGGTTGCCGGCTCAGACTCTTCCCCTTCGGCGCTGAAGCCCTCCTCGGCACAGAGGGAAATTGTTTTGGGATCTCCCTCGGAACAGATATTGGTCGAGTCCATTCAGAGCCGGTCCCCCAGTCCTATGGAGCCGATGGTCGGTCTCATCGAGATCCTCCAAGATGTCTGATTCTGACATCGACAGGGTGCTCCTAAGACTTTTCCAGTCTCCTGTGTTCCAAAAGTTAGTTTCGGCTCCAGCCCATTCTGCTTCAGAGCCGATGGTCCACCCTGTAGTTATGGTTCCTCCTCCAACAGCCTCGGCACTGTTGGAGCCGGTGCTGGTGGAGCCGATGGAGGTTTTCGGGTCGGGCCCGACCCTTACACCAACTCCAGCTCTCGAGTCTGAGTTCAGTACGCGGACCTCCTCTGTCGGCCCCGGGGGGGACGCTTCGGGACTGTTTTCGGTCCCAAGCCTTCCTTTCGGTGCGTCGGCTGCGGGGGTACCGTCTACTGTTGTGGTCACGGAGGTGGGACCTTCCCAGGATTCTGGTGGTCCGGCCTTCAGGGCCATGAGGAGTGCTTTAGCCAAATCCTCTTTGGCTACCTCCACGGTCTCTCCAGCACCTTCCCTGCATACGGAGACTGGGTCTTTGGCAGTCCCCCTGTCCTTAGACAGCGGAGCCCCGGGGCCTGAGGTCACCCCCACTGGGGTCCCCCCCCCCCTTGGAGGTCCCTCTGAAGCTTCTTCGGAGGAACCTCCAAGGAAAAGATCGTGCAAGAGGAAGCACGTTGACTCCCCCGATGTCTCTCACGTCAGACACTGATCTTGATGATGCAGAGGGGTCCCCTAAGTCATCCTCAGATGATGTCTCCTTTGCAGACATCCTGGAAGCCCTCAAACGAGGCGGCTGGCAATCCAAACCCCCTTCTGCTGACAAGTCGGTGTTCCTTAAGGCCTTCGGGGCTCAGCCCTCCACCTCCTGGGTGTCTCCGCCCTTCGAGCTCCTAGATTTGATCTGTCAAAGGGCGTGGGAACACCCAGACTCTGTGGAACCGGTGCCTGCTCGCCCAAACAAGTTCCTGTCAGCACCCTCAGAAAAGGAGTTTTTGACGAAAGGTGTGGCTGTAGATGCCTTGGTGGTGGCATCTGCTACCCAGCAAGATGTAGCAGAGGCTTCGACGTCCGTCCATCCTCCTAATAAGGAGTCTAGGAGCATGGATCAGTACGGTAAGCGCACCCTAAGTTCAGTGGCCTTTACTTTAAGGTCCCTGAACTATCTAACGCACTTCACCAGGTTTCAGAGGGATCTGATCAAGGAGCTTTCAGATGCCCTCTTGGGTAACCTACCTGAGCAGCTGGCCCAGACGGTTGGCTCTCAGTTGGCTACGCTGTCATCCATATCAAACTCGTCCATGAGGCTAATTTCTTATGCGGCCGAAGGGGCGAGTAGAGCGGCGGGTACAGGTATTGCTCTACGGAGGCAAGCCTGGCTCCGCCTGTGCCATTTTGCGGAAGCCTTCGTCTTCCTTTGCCGACGCCCCCTTTGATGGGTCCTCTTTGTTTGGACCCAAGGTAAAGGACACATTGACCCGCTGCGAGCAAGAAGGTAAGACTTTGACTGCTGTAGGGCACGATTTTCCACTCCCTTTCGGCCTTACCCAAAGGCTAAAAGAGGAGGGAAAATGTGGTTCCGTAGATCTCAGAAGTCTTATCCCTCACAGCAGGATGATCCCCCTTCTAGAGGCAGAGGAGGGGGAAATTCTTCTGGAAGACACCATCCCAGAGGCGGCAGAGGCCCCCGCAACACTGGAGACCGCGAATCCTTTCGTGGCTCTTCAGCCTTTCACAGTCCCTGAGGGATTGCCCGACTGTGCAGCTCCGGAGCCAGTCGGGGGTCGTTTTTCGAGGCACCTAAAAGCCTGGGAAGGTATCACTCAGGACCGATGGGTGCTTCGAATTATCGCCAGAGGTTACGCCATCCCCTTTTCTCATTCCCCACCTCAGTCCAAAAAAATCACGGACCTGCCACCCAGTCAACGGGAAATTGCAGCCCTAGAAGTTTCAAAGCTGCTTCAAAAAGGAGTCATCCAACCGGTCCCCGCAGACCAGATCGGATTAGGGACTTACTCAAGATTCTTTTTGGTGCCAAAAAAGACCGGGGGCTTGAGGCCCATTTTGGATCTCAGCATTCTAAATCATTCAGTCAAAAAGTCCAAGTTCCAAATGGTCACCGTACAATCCATTCTCCCACTGCTGGAGAAAGGTGTTTGGATGTGCTCCATAGATCTCAAGGACGCTTATTACCATATGGTACATCAAGCGTCCAGGAGACATCTGCGCTTCAGCCTAGGAGACGGTCATTTTCAGTTCCACGCGCTGCCCTTTGGTCTCACCACAGCCCCCAGGGTGTTCACCAAATGTTTGGCGGTTGTGACTGCTCACCTGAGAAGTCTAGGATTCCAGGTGTTTCCGTATCTAGACAACTGGCTCCTAACGGCCACCTCCAAGCATCTACTATTGCGGAGCCTACAAGCCACAATATCACTGGGCACTTCCCTTGGAATCACCTTCAATTGGCCAAAGTCTGTGTTGCTGCCATCTCAACGCATAAGATTCATCGGAGTAGAGAGACTCAAACCGAATGCGGGTCTATCTACCTACAGAAAGGATACAAACCATACAGGCTCAAGTTCGAGCCTTACTTCCCAGATCCAAAGCCCCAGCCAGAATGGTCCTGCAGCTATTGGGATCTATGTCCGCCACGGTTCTTCTATTTCCCCTAGCAAGGTTGCACATGAGAATTCTCCAGTGGCTTCTTTCAACACAGTGGTCCTTTCAGGATCTCCCTCTGTCACCTCATATGGATCACGGAAACCTGCAAACGGGACCTTCGCTGGTGGCTGGTGCCCTCCAATCTGGATCAGGGATGACCCTTTGTTCCACCTCCTCCTGTGGCCACTTTGACTACGGACGCCTCCCAGATGGGGTGGGGGGGCATTCCCTGGGCAGGTCAGTCCAAGGCAAATGGCATTCGGAAGAGTCCCTACTTCATATCACTTCTTAGAAATGAGGGCGGTGTTTCTGTCCCTACAAGCCCTTCACGATTACCTCCCTCAGGGCATAATTGCCGTTCACTCCGACAACATGTCAGTAGTCTGGTACCTGAACAAGCAGGGAGGGACCAGATCCTACCCCCTTTGCAGAGAGGACATGAGAGTTTGGGAATGGGCAGTGTCGACCAAACGGTTTCTAGTGGCGACTCGTATCCCTGGCAAGGCCAATGTGATAGCCGACAGACTGAGCAGAACTATCCTCTCTCCACACGAGTGGTCTCTGAACATTACAGTTGCAAATCAGATTTTCAGCAAATGGGGAATTCCTTGTTTCGACCTCTTCGCAACCCCGCTGAATGCGAAGTGCAAAAAGTTCTTCTCCCTCACTCCGGCTCCGGGGGAGAGCCCTATGGACGCACTAGCCCATCCGTGGCCCACCGGCTTGCTATTTGCTTTTCCCCCAGTTCCCCTCCTTCCCAGAGTGATCCAAAAGGCGTCTCACTTGGGGAGCAAAATTATCTTAGTTGCTCCTTACTGGCCTCGTCAGGTATGGTTCCCCTATCTTCGGAAATATGCACTGGACGGTCCATGGTTCCTGGATCAGATCCCAGACCTATTAGTTCATCAGTCGGGACTACTCCACCAGTCCCTCCACACCTTGAAATTAACAGCTTGGCTCCTCCTCTTCCGACTATTGTCCGGAATCATACCCTAGACCCGGAAGTTGTACATATCTTATCTTCGGCCCACAAGTCTGCCACTAAGAAATTGTATTCTAGCAAATGGAAGAGATTTGCTATTTGGGCTCAACTCCGGGGTCTGGATCCCAGAAGTCCTGAAATTTCTAACTTCCCTATTCAATCAAGGTTTTTCTGTCTCTACCACCAAGGTTCAATTGGCAGCTATTTCCAATTTTCATGAGTCTATATAAACCCACCTTTAATGAGCAACTGATTGTGTAAGACCTTCATGAAAGGTGCTGCGCTTTTATGACCTCCGATTTCTCATCCTGCTCCTCCATGGGATCTCGATGTGTTACGTGCCTTAACTTCCTCCCCCTTCGAACCGGCAGCAACATGCGATTTGAAATTTCTATCGTGGAAATCTGCCTTTCTGGTTGCGATTACTTTTCTGCCAGAAGGGTTTCAGAGCTTAAAGCTTTGTCTGTAAAACCTCCGTACCTGGTTTTTCACAAAGACAGAGCATCTCTCAGGCCAAATCCATCCTTTGTCCCTAAGGTTTGTTCCAGTTTTTGCCTACAACAGTCATTAGAACTTCCAGTTTTCTTTCCAAAGTACTCAAACAAAGCGGAATACATATTCCACACATTAGATGTCCACAGGCAATTGCGTTTTTATTTAGATAGGACCAAACAAACAAGGAAAACAGATCAATTGTTTGTATCCTTTTCGGATAATAAATTGGGCAAAGCCGTCACAAAGGTCACTATTGCCAAATGGATCAGGGACTGTATTACTCAAGCTTATTCCTCTTCTAATAAAGAGCTTACGACCTCTGTCAAAGCTCATTCTACAAGAGCTATGGCTACTTCAGTAGCATTCCATTCTAAGCTTGCCATTAGTGACATTTGTGCTGCGGCTACATGGTCCTCCCCGCACACTTTCATTTCTCACTACAAATTGGATGTGGCATCTCGGGGGCGAGCTTCATTTGGTTCCACAGTGCTCAGGAGTGTTTTCCAGTGAGCCACCCAGGATTTAGGTGCTAGGGACGCTGTCCTATCAGTACAGAATGTAGGCGAGATAGGATCACATAACATCTTTTAGTTATGTACTTACCATAACTTTAGATGTTTGGGATCCATCTCACCTACATTCCCAATAACCCACCCTCCTTCCCCCTTCCTTGGAGATCAGAAGGTCCGAATCCTGTTTCATCTTGAAACATCTAACAATGTTATATAAACAAGTTGTGCATGTGTGCATGAATGCAGACAAACAAGATCTGGGGGATTAGTGGTGGTGCATCCTGGGATAGAAAATAGCTCAGCCAATAAGAGGCTTCGCTCTATAGCATAGCGTGCCGAGTCGGAGCCGAGGGATCGGCTCCGAGCCCATCAGTACAGAATGTAGGCGAGATGGATCCCAAACATCTAAAGTTATGGTAAGTACATAACTAAAAGTTTAAGCTTCTAGCACATAGCTGTAACACCTTTAGGGTTTTTGGGGTTTTATTTGCTATGTTTGTAGATTTGTCAGTTTGGCATCGTCTGAAAAAACTCTTGAGGGGTGGATAAAGTTTTAGCCAATATTTGAAAGCTGGGGGGGGGCAATTTCCAATGGCCAATTTCTCCCATGCTGACAAATAGTGAATCTGCCTGGAAAGACTCCAGAAACTATGCCCATTATTGAAATTATCATATTTTGCTCATACTGTGGCATCATTCTTGGTGAAGGTAGAATGCTGCTCGGTGCAAGGCATACACCTACCTGAAACACCCATTCAGAGAGAACAATGTGTGTCTTCATGTAGTCCAGGAAGGTACATCTCCGTTCATTTGCATCAACATGAACTACGATGAAATCCTACTAGTACCTGTAGTGTTAATGACTAGAGTGCATGAGTAACTTGGCGAAACCTGGCTCTAGATCAGCAGCTAATCATTGTGTTCTTGTTGAAGTTGGCTGCAGTGAAGTCACTATCACTGAATGAATGAATAAAACTGAAAGCCAATTTCAGTGCAGTCTTCATTACATTATTATTTTAAGATTTGATTATTTTTTTTTTTTTTTTTGGCATTTGTACTTATTTCTCCTCTTGGTTTGCTAGATTAGTTTTTTTTTTGCAGCAGATGTTCTGTGGAAATTGGATTTTACTTGCAAGGTGATTGCTGTTTCTCATGCCATGTTATAGTTTAAGTACAGAAGGGCTAGCCATTCTGTTTACAAGGTGTTTGAGACCGACTTCACTGAAGAATCAAATGTACAGTGTTAAGTTTTATAATGTGGTGGTTCCCGAGAACAACTTAACTTGTACCCCACCCCATGTAATGTTTGAGCATGGAGGCTCCCTGCGGTCGCTGGGGGCCCCCTGTTCCCTGGGGGCCCCTAAGCCACAGCACGTTATCTTATCCTGATATTTTGTTACATGTCTGTCAAACCAACAAAAGCTAGTACAGCATTCTTGTATCCTTAATAAACCACATGGATAATAACTCTTATTTATTCCTCCTTTAAAATTCAAAGATGTTTCTGGTTGTAGTAAGTGTTTTGTCAAGTAACAGGCATCAGAATTCAATTAAATATTTTACCACTGATATATTGCCCGTGGCTTAGTTAAATCCTACTGTTGGACATTTTCTCCACTAAAACTGACTACATAGCCAGCTTTAGGTCCCTGCTATACCCGTGACTGCAGAGGCCCCCCTTAATCATCCATGACTGTGTGGGGGCCCCACAAAAGCTGCTGGTTGGGGAAAAATGAGGAAGAAAAAATGTATTAATTTACTAATTATGCTCTTTAACTTGAACAGGGCTGTGATATGACCCTGTTAGGATGAAGCTGATAATGAACATGAGCAAGGTAAGCACTAGAGAGATCAGCAGCCCAGAGTGACTTATCTCAGTGCAAGCCTTGGATTTTAAGAAGAGGTGATACTTCGATCATCAAGGATGATTTTCTCTTTCAGGGAGTTTTATAAATAGAAACAGAACACCAAATACTACAACTCTCAATTCATTTGCTTAAGAATTCAGTGCAATCCCAAAAATAATAGAATAAAGGCTCAGTCAGGACTACATTTTAAATATTACTCTAATGCACTTAAAAATGTTAGTAGAATAACACTCTTTGCATCAACATGTATTTTTGGGCAATAAGTATAAAACTTGGATGTCTGGATTGATTGACTGTTAATAATCCTGAACGATTTAGCAGCAAATCAAACGTTTTATGAAGGAGAAAGCAGAAGTATGAACAAAATCAGGGAAGGTCTGTGACATCGGGGACAGTGACGGGTCTGTGACATCGGGGACAGTGACGGGTCTGTGACATCGGGGACAGTGACGGGTCTGTGACATCGGGGACAGTGACGGGTCTGTGACATCGGGGACAGTGACGGGTGTGCATTATCCCTCAATGAGGTAAATAAGTGACTTACCTCTGCTGCTGTTTGACTGCTAAACAGTAGTCACTGATCTGGTGTGGCAGTACCAGTGTTGTATAATATATTGCTATTTGCTGACATAACTACAAAGCTAGGACTGCTATGGCTTATGCTTGTGTGTGTGTAAAACTATCACTGATTTTTGTCTGTGCATGCACCCAATAATGCCAGGACACAAACATTATTCTTCTGGGTATCAGTAAAAAATGTACTTAAGTAATTAGATTTCAAAAGTAAGACATACAATATATCACAGAACATTCAGACACCTAGATCTTCTTGGAGTCTGGTGGCCCCCACTCACCAGACTGTATAAATGGATACTGGGGGCTCCCTTAATCATCCTTGACTCTGTGGGGACCCCCCACAAAAGCTATTGCTGGTTGAAGAAAAATGAGAACAAAAAATGTTTCAATTTGCTGATTGAGGTGTTTAACCTGAAATACTGAAATTTGACCCTTTTAGGATAAAGCTGGTTTCAACCACACCCATTCTAAACCCATCCCTGCTCAAATGTGTGTGTACAGAAAGCTGCTGTAGGTTGTGGGGGTCTGGGGATTGTGTGGTTATTACAACTTTAATTTTCATCACAGTCAAACCTTAGAGGTGTGCACATGATTGCATTATAGCTTGTGATTGAGCCGAGGACAGTGTGGTCATTGTTTATTTACTTTTCTCACAGACCTCAGAGGTGAAAAATGAAGGTTACTATAGCTTGTGCAAAGGTGGTGTACTGTCTAAGAGCAACAAATTAGAATGTATTACAGAAATCATTCTCACAGTCGCACATCAGGCACATATAAATGGGTCTGACTTTGAGGGTTGGGGTGAGGAAGCATGCCATGTATACATATATCAGCAATCACTTGAAATATATGGCTAAGGCAATTTAAACCTCTGGTTTCATCCTAGTCTAATACCAGAGGGACGTACAGGCAGTGACTGTCTTTTGTGTGTGTGTGGGGGGGGGGGGTAGGAAAAGAGGCAGTATTCCCAGATAAGACGGGTTTCCCACAAATGGCTTGTTAGTTTATTGTGAGCTACTATTTTGTCAACTTTGAACATTAAGCCTTGGACACAATTTGTCTTCCTTGAAATAAAAAAATAAGACAAATTATTTTCTTTTTCATCATTTTTGTTTAGGCCACCATTAGAGTAAAATGCTGAGAAAATGCTCTAAATTGCATCCCAGGGCACATATATAACCCCTATGGCTTTGGGGGCACCAGCTTAATTGAATTATTTCCTAATTGGTTATTCATAGGTTCATACTAGGCTATGTGCCCTAGGGCATTTATAAGCCTAGCCAGAGTGTGTTTGGCTTTCGCCACCCATTTTAAATTAATTTTGCTATGCCCTTTTTTGAGGTTAGTATACTGTGCCTCTGTCTAACAGTGACACAGAAGTGATAGCCGGGGTAAACCTACAATCTCCCATCCACTCATCAAGATTCCTCTTGAAGAGAGTCAATGTGGGACTCTGCCTAACCTGGACTGGGATTTTATTCCAGAGTGAAGGGAGCCTCTGGGTTATGAATCTGTCCCTCCAGCATGTCCTATTTATTTCAGTGCTGAGGTTCAAGTCTCTCGAGCGCGTAGCTCGATGGGATTTGGATTTTCTGAGGTGCAGCATGTCCATTAATTCTGGGTTGGACATGGCTTTATACGTCAGGCACAGATCGCCTCTGAGCAGGCGGTATGCCACTGAGTAGAGCTAGAGTTTCTTTAACCGGGCAGCATATGGCATCTGTTTGAGCCCTTTGATCCCCTTGGTGAGGTACTTTTGGGGTCTTTCCAGTTGCTGCAGGTGTCTGGTAAGGTACATTCCAAAAGGGGCATTGTACTCAATTGTGGGCCTGATGAGGGATGAGTAGAGGCACGATGACCTCCCCTGATCTAGATGTGAATCCTTCATGATTAGGTGGACTATATAAAATGTTTTTCTAACCACTTTGGCCACGTGGTTGTCAAATGAGAGATTGCTATCAACTTGGGTCTCAAGGTCCCTAATGACTTCTGTACTTAATGGATTACCACCTATGTGGTAATTTGTGGGCACTTTGTTTTTGCCAAAGGGGGTGACTATACACTTTTTGGCGTTTAGCTTGAAGCCATGGCTCTGGCACCAGTTGTCTGTTTCTATGAGGCCCTTTTGGAGGATGCTTGTGTCTGCTGGAGAGTCAATTATGGCGCCCAGTTTGCAGTCATCTGCGAACTTGGTCAGCCACAATCCTTCTGTGTTGGCCTGTACCGCCGAGAAATATATACCGAACAAGAGAGGTCCCAGGACTGAGCCTTGTGGGACGCCACTTGTAACTGGTTTGGAGTCTGACATGGCTCCAGCAATTCTAACCATGTGGGTTCTGTCCTTGAGCCAGTTTGCAACCCATCTAGTGGCATAGGGGTTTATATTTAAGCTGGTGAGCTTATCTATAATGCCCGAGTGGGGTATTGTATCGAAGGCTTTTGCGAGGTCCAGGTAGGCTGTGTGGACCACCTTCCCCTCGTCAATGGCCTTGGAGACTGTTTCAAAGAAATCGACCAGGTTTAAGAGGCAGGATCTGCCCTTAAAGCCAAACTGGGTAGGTTCCAGTGTCTGTAGGTCCCCAGTATCTTTATTTATGAGGCCCACGATGATCCTTTCCATAGCTTTGCAGACCAAGCTAGTCAGGCTTATGGGGCGATAGTTTCCAGGATCCGTTAAGGCACCACCTTTGTGGAGAGGGACCACTGTTGCTGTACGCCACTCTTTGGGTACATATCCTGTAGTAAGGCTGAGATTGAACAGTAGTTTTATGTTTGGGTTTAGCTCTTTTTGGAGTTCATGCAGGATGCAGCCCGGGACACCGTCTGGTCCCATTGATGCTGTCTGGTCCCATTGATTACTGTGCTGTCTTGGTCAGGAAAGGAGTGCTGAAAGGATGCAAGGAAAACTAAAGCAGAACAGCAACAGTGACTTTCATTCCTTAATAATAAGTTGTATTTAAGCCATTATTGGATGAAAAAGTTTTTTAAAAAGAATGTTAAAATGCACTTCAGAGCATATTGAAAGTTATGGCTTCTTGAAAAAGATGAGAGTAAAGCAAAATGTGAGAAAATGAAGAAAAAAGTAATGTGCATGGTGTAGGAGCCCAAAAGGGGGGAGGGTTCAGAGGAGAGGACTGGAGGGTGCACGGGGGGGTGTTGAAACAGTAGGTCCTGTCATCATTTCATTTAAAGTTCAGACCTGAACGTATTGTTGTTGTAATGTATCATTGTTGCAACTAAATGCCAGTAACTGCAAGTGTCCCTTTGTTAGACAGGTCAAAGTGTGGTATATAGGCCTGTTGTAATGTAACAGCTTGTTGCTAAGGTCTGTCTGTGTGTACTATTAAGTTTGCAGCACGAACTAAAAGGTTTGTTAGGAGGTGTGGCATTGACAGTATGATACTTATACTAGAAGTGCCTAGAGGGCCCCCAACTTGACATTTGCTGGGGGCCCCAAAATGTTAACACCGGCCCTGGTCATAACTGTAGGGTAGCACTGCTGTTCTACAGTATTCTCATCACTTGACAATATTTTTAAATGTTACCACCTGTATATACAGCTGCACTTGTAACTGCTGGATTTTATTGACCAGTTTCCTGCCAGCATTGGTCTTTCATCACAGAACCTGGTGATTCAGTTGTAGGAATGCTGCTGTTCATGGTTTCTATAGCATGGAGATGTGCATATGCCTGTGTTGGCCGCTCCTACCCGATAGCTGGCCTAGTATCTGTCATTGTATTCATTTGTGGTTCATATGCAAAGTGATGACTTCTGCAAGTGTGAGGCAGGTGTCTCCTCTATGTACATATTTTTGTTTCTGTGGAAGATGATGGTATTGGTTTTCTTGTCTTACCTGCTGCATTCTAAAAATGTTGCACCTGTTTTTATCCTTCATCCTGTTGGTTTGAGTAATTGTGATAAAAGTTGACAAAGCTAATATGAATGGTAGCATGTTTAGTAATTAAAATTTTTTTTTGTATTTTACAGACCTGTGAGATCATGAAAAAGTATGTGGACAGCACATTAGGTTTCTATGTTCTGAACGTCTCTACAGCAGCGCTGAAGTGCAGTCAGACTCTGTGCAATGGTAATGGGCGCTGCCTGCGCAAGGACAGTGAGGCTGGGGCCTTCCTTCATCTCAACACAGCTAGCTTCAAAATCACACAAAATGATGGAGAGGGCTTACAGGTGAAGGGTGACCTGTCACCAAATGATGTGCAAAATTTAAGAAAGAAATTTGTGTGCCAGTGTTATCAGGGCTGGCAGGGGAACAATTGCGTAGAACAGGTTCAAATGCATTCAGGAGTGGCAGGGTCCACTTCATCTCTCCTTTTAACATTGTTTATTGTTTTAGCATATCCCCTTCTCATTCTTTAGTGCTGCGTGGACTGCAATCATCAAATGAAATATATCAGTGTAATTCTAGTACATTGAACCCAGAAGAACTGGAACCTGTGCTCTGTGTCATGTTTGAGACCTCTTGGTGGCCTTTAAAACCGAGTTTAAAGCCTGAAATTTACTGAACAACTTTACAGCAGGATGCTGTCTGTCTAGTGAATCACTAATATGAACGGAACGAAACATGCTTTATTTTGATGTGTATGTGTGTTTGTGTGTGTAATAGAATGTGTAAAAAAAAAAAAGTGCCTTGAATCAAGCCATGTTTTATGAATTTAACATCAGAAGAATGTTCTCATTAAAAATATATTCTTCTGATTAAGATGTGTTTTAGTTATTTGTCACAAGATTAGCAAATGTTTGTTTTTGTTTCTTGCTGTCCTCAGGATCTCACCCACTGATTCCTCTGCCTGCACTCATTTGGCCCATTTACTCCAGAAAGATGAGAGCTGGTTATTCCTGGGCTATGTGAGAGCCCTACAGCCTGTATGCTCCCGCCCATGAATCCTAATCAGTCCAGAGTATTGGTTCCAAGGTGTGACCTATCCATCCCCCCCCCCTTTTGCGCTTTGTCAGTTTGGGCTTGACAGACTTGAACTATAGTGCTACTGCTAGTTTGTCACCCTTATGAACCAGGATGGGCAAGATGGCATTCAAACACACTCCCACTGGGCAGGCTATGATTATGTTAAACAGATTCCTGGACTGAAGTCTGGAGTAATAGCAAGTAAACAGAGGTGCACAATTTTGTGGAGATGTGTAGTGTTATGCTAGTATGTTGTAGGATTTTATTGGCATCTAAGTGGTGACTACTCTTTTCCCAGATTGAATGGAATTAAAAAGCAGAATAGACATATGACAGAAAACCATCTTAGATCCCTTAAAAGCAAAGTCTTGGAAAGGCTACGAGATGGATGCTGTTCATCTGTCAGTCCATTTTTTTCCCAACATCAGTATTTGAAATTGCCTGAGTATTGGGACCAGCTCTGTTAATATCCGCTCATTTTCCTTATTAATTTGATTTATGGTTGATTAAATACACAGCTGCAAAACAGGTCAAAGATAATGAAATAAAACTGAGCAGGTATTTAGGGAGTGTTAATATGAAAAAAGCAAAGTTTAACTTAAATCCATGTAAATAACATAAAAGTCGTGCTGAGCAATATAGTAGTAGTAGTAAGTATCAAAGATTTAGGAGTACTAGTAAGATGGGGCTTACAGTTGAAATAAAAAAAAATAAATAAATAAAAAGCCTTATAGATGGGATTATTTGGAATTGTGGAGACCAGAGACCCGGTAGTGTGTTTGTACATTGTGTAAATCCAAGATGGATCCAGTAATATAAGATAGGCCCCTACATAAAGGAGGTGGAACTGCCATACTATTAAAGTCCAACTTAACACTACTTAACATCCCCAACTCCCAATAATTGGAACATAGTGATCTCACAACTCCAACTAAACCCCAAAAAGTCCATCACAATCATTGCCATCTATATTCCACCTGGCAATACATCTGCTAGCCTTGAAGACTTCTTTTCCTGGTGCTCTACTACATACTCACAAGAAACCCTCATTCTGGGGGATTTCAACATAGACTGGTTTACCTGTGTATCAGAAGTACCAAGTAATCTAATAAATCTACATGGCTACCAGCAGCTAGTCCAATTTCCTGCTAGGTGTGATAAAACCTCTAAAAGGGAACTACTTATAGATCCACAAGAAATGCAAATTTATTTCCTGAGGTCCTCAAAACCTTACTCTACAACCGTGACTGGACCCCTTTAACAACCCTCCCACTTGACCAGGCTGTAGCCTACTTTAACAAAACATTTCTACAACAGCTAGACAGTGTAGCCCCACTGCTATTGCAATCCCAATCTCAACACTTATAAACAGATCCATTGCTGAAAACAGTGTACCCAAACTCTGGAAATTATCCCATGTTACTCCCATACACAAAGGAGGGAAATCCACTGAATTTAACTGCAGATCCATTGCAATACCCGCTCCCGGCCAAAATCGTAGAAAAGTGCATTCATACCAAAGTACTAAAACACCTAACTGATAATATTCTATCCCTTATTCAACACAGTTTCAGACCAGCCCACAGCACCACTACAGCCCTACTCAGCTTCACAGACACAGTAAACAAACTCAGAAATAAAGGCCTTCACATGTTGACTCTTTTTGGATATATCCAAATCATTTGACACAATATCCCATCAAATCCTGTTAAATAAATTATACCACTCTCTAACCTGGTTCCGCAGATACCAGGCTGTGAAATGGGAAAATTCTCTCTCACCTCTGTTACCCATAACAACAGGAGTCCCACAGGTGTCAATCTTAAGTCCACTGCTTTTCACAATTTTTACAAATGACCTCAATACCTCCACTCAACATGCTGCTATCATTCAGTATGCAGATGATACAACTCTAATCTGCACTGCACAAAATACTCCCACCCTCCTGCAAACTACTCAATCAGTGCTCTCTCTGATGTAGAAAACTACCTTACCAAGGCCCAATGTATCTTCAATCCCAAGAAAACACAGCTAATGATTATAACCAGTTCTAATAGAAATATCAGTAGCAGTCAGTTCACCATCTACCCCCCAATCACACCAGTGACACCGGCCAAGCTACCAGGAATAACCATTGACTGCTACCTAAAATTTGACAGTTATATCAACTTGACCATAACAAAAAAGTGCATCTCAAGCTAAGATCTCTCTAACTCATTAAACCGTTCCTCACCAACAAGGGCTGCCATTGCATGCTCCCAAATTCTGTCCACCCTACTGTATGCATCCTCCATTATAACTAATCTCACTAAAACTGACCTAAGCAAAATGGAAGCCTGTTGCAACAGAATTGCCCGCTTTGCTACTAACTGCCCATATAGATCCCACCATTGTACTCAATATGCCAGCGCCACTGGCTTGAACTGCCTAACCTACTAACTTATAAGCTCTGTCTTTGCCAGTTTTTATATTACTTCCCCAGTAAGTGTCCTGCCCTCAATAACCTAGTACAACAGCACTCAACCACAAGGCCTCTTTGATCATCAAGCAAATTATTATTACAAGTCTCTAACAGCAGTAATAGTTTTGATGACTCACTGTACAGTAGTACAGTGCCAAAAAAATGGAACACCCTCCCCATTAGCATGAAAGACGCATTTCTAAAGCCTCCTTTAAAAAAATAATTAGCCAACATCTGACAGAATGCTGGCAGTGCCATGACTGGTCATCAGGCTAGAGCAATCAAACAATGCACATTAACTTATGCCCATATTACCTTACTAAATTCCTACTATTCTCAACTAAATTACTGCTACAGTCTAAACCAGGACATAAGCTAGTACTATCGCTATTCCAGTTGCAATTAATTAGTATTGTAAAAATAATCTAATGTACTATGCTAAGTAGTGTACTGTTTCAATCTACAAATGTATACCATGGAAGTTTATTATCTATTATTACTACTAATGAATGTTCTTTGTTTCCTTGCATTTGTACCGTCTTAATAACAATGTAAAATATGTTATTCCTAAACTTTCTATGTATTGTGATGCTGTTTAAACACCTAAATGTGCTTCTAATTTGTCTTTCTCTGTGGAGCTTTTCTCCCCATACCTCTGCTGAAAAAGGGCCTCTGACCCAGACAGACACCCCCAGTTAACAAATGTAAAATAATAAAATAAAAAAATTGGTACTAAGAAGATTTAGAGAAAAAGTAAGTTACATAAATTAGATTTAGCATAGCTTACCCAGCAGTTTTCTGTACCTTGTGTCTGTCTTTAACAGATCCATACAGAATGAATGAATGATTTGAGAAAAGATGTAGAACTAATTTTAGGCAAGCAAATCAGCAGGAATTGCAAAAGGGGCCCCAGCATATAAAATGCACTTGAATATACCAACTAAAAAGAGATTACTGTCTCAAATGATACCACTACTATTGCACATACATCCTTTTTGTGTTTCCACTGTGAAATCCTTTTTTTGTAATCTGGTTGGATGATTACGCGTGAGTGAGTCCTCATTCATAGGTGGTCTTTAGACCTGAATGCGGTCTTATGAAGCCATTTCCCATAGTTAAACTTTCCATCTCCATAATTTTTTCTGCGTACCTGCTTTGGTTTCTGTCTAATTCCCAAAGACATCGATGTTCTTCATGTTTCATTGTTTCAGTCATTACATTTGGGTAATTCTGCTGGCAGGTTGCCCTCAGTCGGCCTGAATTCCAAAGTCCTGGGTCCTGCGTCTGCTGCTGTCGCCCCTTCCCTGACGTCAGGGGTATAAAGGATGCGGCTGATGCCATTTTCTATAGTCTTTCTTGCCGCACGGTGCCCGAAGCAGAAGCAGTTCGCAAGTGCCAGTCAGCCGACTCCTGAGATGTTAGAGTTTCAGATCTGAAGTCTTCTATAAAGCTAAGTACCCCATTGGGGAAACTTTTTTTCTTGCTCCAGACCGATGTCAGAAAAAGTAAATAATTGTATTTCTTGTGGAAAGCAAACAACTCATAAGGACTTTCATTCTTACTGTATTCCTTGCCTAGGCCCTGATCACAATGTTTCTAGTTATCGGTTTTGTGCTAAATTTAACGAACGCACTATTAAGCGTCTGTATGATTTTGCTTTAAACTATTTTGGAAGCCGGTTTAATTATCCAGAAATGTCGTCGGATAGCCATCCGCCTACCGCAGTTCACAAAAAACGCAAAGAAAAGGAGAGACAACAGAGGCCGAAAACCGAATATGAAGCTTCTCCTACGCCAGTCGCCGGTTCTCAGTGAGGCGCGTTCGCAGCCCCTGACGCCCGCTACTTTAGAGTCGCAGGCCGCTACTGACTCCCATGTGGAATCGGCCATGCCGCTGGAAACGCAAGGTATTGGAGCCTCTGATACTATTCCTTCAGATAGGTCTGAGCAGGCACCGGCTTCTGAGCGTGTATTCAGACCTAAACATCTTTACATTAAACCAACCTCTGCTTCAAAGTCTAAAGCACCTTCTAAAGCAAACTCAAGAGCCACGTGGACAGGCCTCTATGCCCAAAAAACAGATGCTCAAAATGGCCGAAGACTTGATTACCTTGATCAGGGGTTCCCATCACCCTCCTAAGAGGCCTAGGCAAGAGACTGACTATGAATCTTTAGATCAGGTTTCTATTTCTTCTGATTCCTCTTCTGATCAGGAATACCCCCCCCCCCCCAATGAGGATTCTGATGCTGAAGAATCTATACCTTCAGCTTCTCCTCCAGAGGACTATTCTTTTGGGGAAACCTTGCATACCATGAAGGGAGCATTTCCACTGGAGAGCCAAGATTTTTCAGAATCTAAAAAGAGGCTCGGGGATTTCCTTTTACTACCTCAACACAGGCCACTAGCCATTCCACCTGTTAGACATTGTAGATGTGTTTTCAGAGTCTAGTCTTACCCCGGACTCCTTACCTCCAGCTCCTGTTAAGCCTGACCGATATTACAGGGTTCCTGACTCTCTCATAAATTCCTTTTTAAAAACCCTGCTGCAGATCCAGAAACTATTTCACAGGGTCCCAAAGAGGTTAAGGCTTCCACTGCAAAAAAACCCTGCTCCCTATGACAGAGATTCTAGGGCACTGGATAGATGGGGAAAAAAGGTTTACACATCTGCTACCCTGGCTATAAGGGCCTTAAACGGTCAGTTTCATATGCTCAAATATCAGCAACATGTTATGGCATTGCTTAAACAGAAAATGTTATTAAACTCTGAATGTGCAGAAAACAAGGAAATGCAGGATTTATTGCATGCAGCTGAACAAGTTGGAAAGCATATTTTGCAATGTGGTTTTGATTCTTTGGAGGCCTCCTGCAGGGCCGCAGTTATGGGTTCTGTAATTAGGAGGCATGCTTGGTTAAAGGAACACAATCTGCCTGATCATGTCAAAGTTAAACTATTAGATGCACCTTTACAGCATGATACTTTGTTTGGTGTTAAGGCAGAAGAGGTGTTAAAGAAAATGGAGGACAAGGCTAAATCTATGCAAACTGTCAAAGATTTTTTACAAGTACAGCCACCTAGGTTTTGTAGACAGTGGCCTACAAAGAATTGGTCCTTTCCCGTGTCAGACAGACCTCAAAGGGGCAGATCGCCCTAGAGGCAGATCCCAGGTGCCAGGTTCATACAGGTCAAAGCAATGGGGTGCTTCTACCTCCAAAGTTGGAGAAGACAAATCGCAACAATACAGGAAACAGTCCCAATGACTTCCCCCTGCCTGCACTAAGCACTTATCTCCTGGCAGCACTCTTAGGGGGAAAATTAGCACCTTTTTCTCAAAATTGGCACATCATAACCCAGGACAAGTGGGTCCTAAACATCGTGTCACAAGGTTACAAGTTCCATTTCCATTCCCTGCCAAAGGCAAACGGCTGGCCAGATCTGCCAGAAAATCAATGTGCAGAGGCACAAAAATAAGTCTCATCCCTCATGGACATGAGGGCAAGAGCAGGGACAAGGATTTTACTCAAGACTGTTCTTGGTACCCAGAAAGGACAAGGCCTGGAGACCCAGTACTGGACCTATCTATTCTGAACACATTCCTGGATATACCAAAATTCAAGATGTTGACTTTACAGCAGCTTCTGCCCATGCTGGGCAAGAGCGCTTGGCTTGTGACTCTAGAACTACAAGAGGCATACCTGCATGTCCCAATCAGACAATTATGCAGAAGATACCTCAGATTTAAGGCTGGCTAAATGCATTACCAATTCTCTGCACTGCCCTGTGGCTTATCTACTGCGACCATTGTCTTTACAAAGTGCCTGGCACCAGTAATTGCATTCTGCAGACAGAGGAATACAAATATATCCTTACTTGGACGGCTGTCTAATTCAAGCAGAGAACAAGGACATTCTTCTACAGCATCTGACGTTTGTGAAAAGACTTGTAACATGCCTAGGGTACACAGTCAACGTAAAGAAGTCAAAACTAGTACCCTCTCAAGAGACAATATTCCTGGGTTCAAGCTTAAATACAGCTGCCTAGATGGCTTATCTCACGCCAGACAAAGGCAACTGACTACCTATTTCAAAACGTTGGCAACAAAGGCCAGTTATCTGCAAGAACAATTCTGCAGGCTTTGAGCTTCATGGCATCCTGCATCCTACTAATTCCATATGCAAGACTGCATATGAGGAAACTTCAGTGGTACTTAAGTGCTTGGACTCAACATTGCCACAGCTTGGAAACAATGATTACTCTCATTCCCTGCCTACAACAGGAGTTTTGATGGTGGGCAAAGGCTTGTCACCAAAACAAGGGACAGCCATTCACATTACCCCCAGCCAAGCAGACACTAACAACGGATGCATCAGATTATGCCTGGGGGGGCCCATATGGCAGGAAGATGCATTCAGGGTACATGGTCCTCAACCCAAATGCATCTACATATTAATCAAAAAGAGATGCTAGCTATTCAGAATGCCCTGACAGCCTTCAAGGACCTACTTCATCCGAGACAACTACTGATAAAGACAGACAACACCACAGTCACGTGGTATATAAACAAGTGGGGGGCACATATTTTTACCCCCTTTGCAGACTAACCATGACTTTGTGGGACACAGCATTAACTTGCCAAGTACATCTGCAGGCACAATTCCTGCCAGGAAGGAAAAAATACTCTGGCAAACGAACTAAGCAGAAACCTCATGGATCCCCACGAGTGGCAGCTGGATCCACAAGTCTTCAGAATGATAAGGAAATGGGGATGGCCGGACATAGATCTATTTGCCTCCCCTCACAACTACCAGCTAAAAAGATTCTGCACAAGGACTTATCACAGACAAGCATGGAAAGTGGACGCCCTATCTTTCAGCTGGAAAAACCTGTCGGTATATGCTTTACCCCACTGCCTCTCCTTCGCAAGGTACTCCTAAAGGTCAGACAGGAGAAGCCAAAAATTATACTGATTGCCCCAGACTGGCCCCGCCAGTACTGGTTTCCAATCTTAAAGAACATGTCTCAATGCCCAACTTGGACCTTACCTCAAATACCTCATCTACTGTCCCAGCAAAACAGTCAGATCCTGCACAGCCAACTCAGGACTTTAAACCTGGCAGCATGGCAGATAATGTAGTCATACAAAACACGCCTGTCAGTAAAGCTGTGATGGATGCCATTTTGGAGGCCAGAAGGCCTAGTACTAGAAAATCTTATGCTGGAAAATGGAAGAGATTCTGTGCTTGGAACCAGGCACCAAGGAAGCTGTTACAGCGGTGCCAAGTATTCCTCAGATGTTATAATACTTAACTGAGATGCTGGACAAAGGCCTATCTTTTTCATCTATTAAAATGCATGCCTCTGCCATTTCGGCTCATTACAATACAGAGCCACCAATCTTTTCTCATCCCTTATTAAAGCAGTACCTCAGAGGAGCCAAAAATTTAAGGCCTCCAAGGAGATCACCAATGCCTGCATGGGACCTCAACTATGTCTTGGAAAAACTCACCCTGCCTCCTTTTGTGCGAGCTGCTACTGCTGATATAAAGTTTTTATGTTGGAAAACAGCTCTGCTCCTAGCAATAACTTCTGCAAGACGAGTTTCAGAGCTACAGGCACTCATGGCTGTGGAATCTTATTTTTTATCCAGGCAGGGTCTCTTTGAGGGCAAACCCAACATTTATGCCTAAGGTGGTGTCCAGTGTGGCTCTTAACCAAACTATTCATCTGCCAACTTTTTATCCAAATCCACAGAACAAGGGGGAGAGAATTCTGCATTCTTTGGACGTACACAGACAGCTTAGATTCTATGTGGACAGAACCAAAGTTTTCAGAAAGACCGAGCAATTACTAGTGGCATATGCTGCAGGATCACAAGGAAAGGCTATCTCAAAACAGACCGTTTCAAAGTGGATAGGTCAGTGCATTCGTTTCTGCTACTTGCACCATGGCAAGCCAGTGCCTAAGAGCATTAGGCCACATTCAACCAGAGCTGCAGCCACTTCAGCAGCCTTTCTCAGGGGAGTTACCAACCAAGGACATTTTAGAGGCTGCTACTTGGAGTTCAGTGCACACCTTTACAAAAAGCACTATCATCTGCCACTCTACTCTAAATCCAGGGCAGGCTTTGCCACTGCAGTTCTTCAGGGCCTCATAGCCGCTCCTAACGCTGTTTAGCTCCAGCCTCCCAACCATAGCTTTGGGACTCTACCCAAATGTAATGAGTGCAACAGTGAAACATGAAGAACATAGTACAGTTATGTACACTTACCATAAATGTAGATGTTCGAGTGTATTCACTGTTGCAGTCCAGGTTACCCACCCGCCATCCCAATTTTTTCTGATGGAACCTGTCTTTCCTTCTCTGATTTATACAACCTATGTGGTGTATTTGCTTGTAGATGAAGGTAAAGTTTATATTGGTGCATGTACCCTTTTAGGGGGCACCTGACATCTGGGGCAAGAAAAACTAAAGAAAATGGCGTCGGCCGCAACTTTTATACCCCTGACATCAGGGAAGGGGTTGACAGCAGCCAACATAGGACCCATGACTTTGGAATTCAGGCCGACTGAGGGCAACCTGCCAGCAGGATTACCCTAATGTAATGACTGCAACAGTGAATATACTTAACATCTACATTTATGGTAAGTGTACACAACTGTACTTTGCTTGATAGTGTACTCTAAAACATCTGTCTATGTAACTTAACCTTTGATTAGGATTATTGCTAAAGACAATGGTCCAGTAAACTTGTTTGTACTTGTTTAAAAATCAACTTGCACCAGGTAATTGTGGCTCTGGAACACTCAAAAGTGCTAGAAGTGTTAGACTTGCTGTACTAGAGTTAACCAGAAAGTGATTGTCTCATTACAGCAGACTTGTCATATTAAAATGCTTTTTTGTTAATGAATGTTGACCTTCAAGGCTTCCAAGATATGTTGTTCATCCCTCTTTAACATGGATGATGGACAGGCGGCATAGTTCATTTAGATGCTTTATTACATAGAAACGCATTAGGATGGCTAGCAGCATCACAAAATATAAACCAACTGATTAACAGGCAGACCTTACAGACATGCATGCTTACATCTCAACAGCTTACTACAAAATGGCAGTCAGGCTCACATGTGCTCAGTGTTTATACACTTGTGCAAGCCCTCATGTAGTTTCTTAAAGATGTATACATACACATTGATCTACATCCTTCCTCTTAAAGATTGCCCTCAACTGAACATAGCATTGGAGTTAGACATGCATTACTATAGACATTAGAAACAACCAATGTTCATGTCCAAGTTGTCATGCATCTATAACATGGTCTGGAGATGTGGCCAGATCTGGTAACATGACATTCTGGACTGGGATTAGCAACAGGGGCAGTCTTTGAACAAATCGTATCAGGAACTTCAGGAATCATCACAGGAATGGGAATATTCTCTGGAACAACTTCTGGAACACTGGACAGCTCCCTCTCGCATGATCTTTCTCGCAGGCTATTTGCTGTGATATAGGCTCGGACACCGGAATCAAATGTTTCCAATTCTGCCTAAACTCTACTCTTTGTGATTCCACAATGTACGATCTCTGCTCTGAGCAAATATTCAACTCCAATCCGATCATAACCTTTGGACGTTTGCATACTTATTCCTTCTCGTAATGGATTGAGAGATTTGCTGGTCTTATTGTAGTAGAACTTCTGGGTTCAACACTTTTTCAACAGATTGTTTTGCAGTGACCTGTTCTTGATGCGTGGAACCAAAAATTGACTACCGATTGGTATTTCTTGACAGAAGTCTCTGGGCAGGTGAACCAAGTTGTTTATCATGAGTATATCTGAGATTCAAAAAACCTCACTATTGTCTTGTTTCGACTTCTCTTGTAACTGTTTTGCACTTTGAACTGCACATTCCAACAAACAATTTGACTGCAGATACCCTGGGCTACTCATTACATGAGTAAAGTCCCATTCTTTGGTAAATCTTTTTTTACTGTTGGCTTGTAAACAGTGTGCCATTGTCAGAAGCAACTTTGTGCAGACTACCGTGGACTGCAAAATGCTGCTTCATCTTGGTAATGACAGTACTGGATGCTAGATTATGAAGTAAGTCAGTCTCGAACCAATTTGAATAAGAGCCTACTAACACCAAATAATTTTGACCATTCCATTTGAAAATGTTGGTAGCTACTGTCGACCAAGGTAGTTTAGGAATCTGGTTTAGCTGAAGTGGTTCTGTTGATGTGACTTGAATACTATTACACGCAGAACAAGATGAAAGCACTTACTCAATATCTTCTGTCATAGAAGGCAAAAATACTAGACCTCTCGCCCTTCTTTTGGTAGAGTCTGTCCTTGGGTAACCATGATGCAAGATAGTAATGTACTCTTGTTGCAAGGACTTTGGAACAATAGCTTTAGGACCTTTTTATAATGATACCATTGTCAGACAAAAATCTAATCTCCGTATGGAAAATAAGGTAGCTGCTCTTGAGGTAAACTAGATTGCTTTGACTGCCGTCCTAGTTGAATAAAGTGGTTGAGCTTCTGTAAAATTGGATCTGTGGTTGTGTGGTCTCTCAGCACATCAAGAAGTGTGGAAGACAAATTTCTTACTTCTATGATTTCAAAATAGTTTCCCTTTCTTATGTTCAATGGTGTTTCTAGGCGATCTGAACAATATATCAGCAAGATTAAAGAAGTTTGCCTTTCTTGTAAACAAGACTGAAATTATATTTTTCCAGTCTCAACATCATGCATCACAATAGGGCTGGAGCTGTACCCATAGGCTTTCTCAAAATAGTGACTAGAGGTTGATGGTCTGTTTCAGTCTGGATAGGTCTACCATAAACATAATCATGGAACTTTGAACATGCATACACAATTGCCAAAAGCTCTTTCTCGGTCAGTGCATACTGCATTTCAGTTTGGGTAAGAGTCCTCGATGCATAGGCAACAGGTTGATACTCTTGTAGAATGACTGCACTTAGACCAAATTTCGAAGCATTGCATGAAAGAGTAACTGGCTTGTGGGCATCATAGTATCTGAGAGTTGGAGGAGTGACAGTTCTCTGTTTCAGGACATCAAATGCTCTTTGGTGCTGTTCTAACCAAGACCAGGATACATCTTTGTGTTAGCTGTCTGAGTGGTGCTGCTGTTTGACTCAAGTCTGGATTGAACTTGCCTAGGTAGTTAATCTTGCCAAGAAAATATTGCAAGGCTTGAACATTATCCGGAGCTTGCATCTTGAGAGTGGCTGTTTGCTTAGAACGGTCTGGTCTTAGGCCTGAACTGGTAAATAAATGACCAAAATAAGTGACTTCTCAATGCCTGAACTTGCATTTCTGTGGAGTGAGCTTAAGATTCACTTGACGTGCTCTTTTGAGAACTTTTCTGAGGTTTCTGTCCTGCTCAGCTTTGCCATTACCTCCTCTTAGTATGTCTGCTATAATAGCACAAGGATAGCCAGAAAAAATTTGCTGCATTGCACGCCGAAAGTCTTCACTTGCTGAATTTATCCCAAATGGCATTCTCAGAATTCTGTACCTTCCAAATGGAGTACTGAAAATGGTTAACGATGAGGATTTCTTGTCAAGTAAAATTTGCCAAAATGAACTTTTATATCTAAGACAGGAAAAAACAGTGGCATTTGGCATAAGAGCAGCAACTTCCAGCTGACCTCATTGGATGAGGTGGTCTTTTTTATTACTTTGTTCAAATCTTATGGAGGAATTGCATATTCTGATGTCCTCTGAGCTTTTCTTATGAGCTATCACCATGGAAGATGCCCATCCACCTGGTTCATCTACTAAGACTAATCATACCTTGTTGCACCATTTATCTAGCTCGGCTTTGACTGTGTTCTGCATAGCTATTGGAACATTCTGGGCTGGCCTGACAAACTGGACTGACATCTGTGTCTAACTTCATGGAATATACAACTGGAAGCTTGCCTAGTTTCTTTGAAAAGATCAGAATAGGTAGAAAAAATATGTTGGGAGAAATTAGTAGTGGTGTTTTAAGCTAACTTGCTCTTCCTTAAATGAAAGTAGTCCCATTTTCAAACCGTCTCTGAGCCCTATTAATGACTGGATGTACCTCTTGACCACATAAAATAAGTCGTAACTTCTCCTAGCAATGTAATACAAAAGCACTACTGAGCCTTCAGTTTGAATTTCTTCACCAACATAAGCAACAAGCTTCGCACACTTTGTCAAATCAAACCTTTCACCATCACATACTCTAGCAAATGTTTCTGCTGACATAACATTGCACGTGGAACCTGTATCAACTTTGAGCTCTATGGGTTTTCCATTTATCCAAATAGTACAAAATATTTCATTTTTGGCCCATAAATCTACTGCATTGAATGTTTCTGTAAGCACTGACACACCAACATAAAAAGTAGGGTCACAGCTTTTGAATTGATCGACTTGTTTCTTAAAATGTTCCCTTTTAATAAAATAATTTGTGCCTTTTGATTTACAAAGCCTGTTGAAATGATTCCACTTATTCCATTTGTGGTATTTTTGACCAAAAGCTAAACATTTTTTCTTTTTTGATTCCTCACTTCCACCACAATTACAACAGTTGGCAATGAAACTAGGATGGGGCCCATGCTTTGAGTTTGCTGACTCACTCTTATGCTTTACTGAGACTGTGCGATCTCTGGAACTTGCTGGAAAACTCTGGGGTTTACCAGTGAGTGCTGCAGGGGCTACAGTTGCAATGTGCTTGGGCATGTTTCTTTTAACCATGTGCTGCATACTATCCACATGAGCTCTAGAAGTTACTGGAACATGCATTTCTCATTCATAAGCATATTTGTGTGCTTTTCTGTGAGCTGGTATATCTGACAAACTTCAATGGCCTTATTCAAAGTTAAATCACTGTCACAAAGCTAAATCTTTCTCACAGCATCATCTTTAATACCGCACACAAGTCTGTCTTTTATCAACTCATCCCTTAAATCACCAAATCTGCATGTTTTAGCCTTTTTTCTCAAATCAGATATATATGCTGCAAAAGTTTCACTAGGCGTTTGATCCCTTGTGTAAAATAAGTGCCTTTTCATTGTAATATTCGTTGGGTGGGGGGGTTACACATTTCTTTGAATTTGCGTTTTAAGCACTCTGGGTCTTCCCTTGACTCAGCTGGTACAACAATATGGCAGTCTTCCCCCCTCCTGCAAAGAATGAATACTCCCTTTCAGTGGCTTCTAACCCAGCTAAATTAAGTAGAATAAATGCCTTTGTATGGTCATCTTTATCAGAAAATACAGCCTGTATGAAAATGTCATACTTTTGCTCAAACACACTCCAGTTCTCTGCAGTATTATCAAACACAAGTGCACTGCATTTTCAAAATCCATTTGCCATGCCAACAAAGTATGCACAAACACACCAAAAATATAACCCTCGTAATTATGTACGACAAGCTGTGCTGTGAGAGAGCTTATAACATTCAAATGCACAATAAACTCTCAAATACTGTACTTTGGGAAATGTGCTCTGAAATGGCTGTATTTTTCAAAATAACTGTTAGCATGTTTGTGCAGTATTACAGAACACTTTATAAACTTCTGATAAGTCTGATATCTTTAATGCGAAAAATGCAAGCTTAGCAAAAATAGTAGTTTCCTTTTATTTTATTCATTTTATCAGTTCAGGCTTTCAAACAATTTCTGCAGTAATTTGAATATTTTTATCTATACTGAACATTTATTTGAATATTGTTCTGTATGCTTTCTTTCATATTTTGTGAATAAAACTGCTTGAGCAAGTCTTAACATATGAAATTAATTTCTGAGCAGTTTTGCGAATTATACATTCAGTAGGGAGGATCTATGCCTGTATATGCCTCCAATACCAATTGGATGCCTCTCTGACTCAAATTGGGAGAAACTGGAGCTGTTTTTGGTAACAATGGATTTCAGCCATGCCTCTTCTGACACCATGTCACTTGTCCCTCTTTAACATAGATGCCAAACAGGTGGGGTAATTTGTTTAGATGCTTTATTACATAGAAACACGACAAGATGGATAGCAGCATCACAAAATATAAACAAACTGATTCACAGACAGACCTTGCAGACATGCATGCTTACATCTCAACAGCTTACTACAAAATGGCAGTCAGGCTCGCATGTGCTCTATATTTATACACTTGTGCAAGCCCTCCGATAGCTCCTTAAAAGGTATATATACACACACACACACACACATTGATCTACGGGTTTGGAACTCTCATGTGGTAAAGCTGCATACCGTGGTATAACTTGCTGTAGAAAACCCAGAATTAATACACTGGTGTTTTATGTCAGCACAAGGTAGCATCTCTTCTCTAGGCTCTGAAGCCTTCCTTGAAGATGGTTATTTTTATTTTGGTGCCATTTGCTGAAATTTAAAATGCTTTTCCCCTGCTTATCAGTGGCATGCTGTCTACAGTCCATAACTGAATTGGAAGGAATAAAACTGCTTTTCCTGTAGTCTTTAGTTATGGCACTGGGTTTATAGTTTGAGTTGTATACGAGGCCTAGTCCTTTGCAGGTTTGCACTAAATTAATTGATGATTTGAAAGTGGGCCCCAAAAATTGGTGCACTTATTAATGGATGTGTTACATGCTGACTCCTGGAAATGCTTATCCTACTGCTGCACATTTTATGCCTGTACTAAGGTTCAAGGTATGTTGCCAAAAGTGACGTGTGGATTGATGCTAAAACATACAAGTAATCCATTGCAGGAAGATGGCTTGGTAAACTTCATGGTTTCCAGTTATAGATAGATTTACACAAAAGTGGCATTCTAGGACATGCTGAAGCTGTTAATTAGTAACTCTGAAATGGATTTGTGTAGTAACCAACTTTTTAGGTCTGGTGAGCATCATAAGAATGGTGATGGTGTGGCTTTTATCCAGTTATGAAAAGCTAAAGGTAATCCTATTCAACTCAAGTAATGGGATAAATATATTAGTGCGACATGCATCTTTGGTGGATTCAGAGTACATTTGCCCTTGGTTGCATTTACATTATGTCTACTGTGTAAGTTATCTTTTCAAAAACTGATCTGAGATGGTCTTGGAAAACTAAACTTTCACTGATTAGTTGATGTTCATGCCACTTGGTGAACTCTGCTGCATTAGAGGTCTACCACCAGGCTGTCTAGCCAGAAAAAGCATTAATACCAGCAACACGGTGGTTTTATATTGACTTCTAATTAAAATGTCAGTCTACATAAATCACGTAAGCAGTAATATGTATAAATTTAAATGCAAATACCTGCCTTAATGGAATTTACATATCAAGTCAAATGATGCAGTTTCTAAAGAGTTTTCTGTTTAAACAATTAATGCAGCATAGAGGTTCATCCCCAGTATTGTTGGTGTTTACTAAGTACAAATCTACAGATGCTACATGTTGTCAGAAATTGGAAAATATATCTGCAGAAATAAAAAGAAATGCATTTGTTTTCAATAGCTTCTGTGTCGGTGTGGAATGCAGTTCACTATGGAAAATGGTCCAACTGTAAGAAAACTTAGTATAATGCTCTAAACTTTGGATACATAATTTTGAATTTTTTTCTCAAAAAGCAAACCAACAGGGTAAAACATACAGTATAACATATTTTGATGTTGCTAGGGAAGCCTTAATGCTGTCTAATATTTCCCCTTTTCCTGGGAAGTAGAACAACATACTGAACTGAGACAAATGATATGAATTTAGAGCCTGGAAAAGACCTACAATTCTTCACAAAGGCACAACCGTCACTAGACTGCTAATGCTTATGTTACTAAGTCAAAGAACTGAGACAACCGATATGAATTTAGAGCAAGACAGTAATCCATGATGTAAAAAATGGTGATGTAATGTATTAGGACTAAACCTATATTAAAAATTCTGTCTGTGTGTTGAGTGGAAGTAATAGTAACCAGTTACATGGGGAATAAGGTGAGAATACATTGCAATATCAGTTATATGAAAAAAACGTGAAATGCAACATAAAGAGAATAATGAGGTGCAGAGAAATATTGTGCAACTGAAATTCAAGCAGCATAGTAGGAGTGGCTCTAAGTAAGACAGGAAACAATATCTTGCTTTTAATCAGTTTTAAAGAATCCGTGGTAGAGACTGTATTTATCAAAATGTTGTGAAAGAAAGTACATTCAGAAGAATGTGCATGCTGAACTGAAATGTGAAAATGAACTGACCCTTGGCAATTGAAAAGTAAAAAGGGATGATTGATACAGGAACATTTAAAAATCCACCATAGGCACTGTGACACAAGATGAAGGAATAGGTTGTTGACAAGAAATTGAGAATAAGCTGTGTTGAAACTAGACATGTGCAAAATACAATGTTTTATTCAATACTTTTGTAGTATGGAGAGTTACAAGGCATGAAAAACAGCCAGCACATTACCTTATTCCAAGCATCACACATTTTAAGATCATTTTTTAAATTGTACCGATTAAAAAAAAAAAAGCTAATTTTAGTATGTAGGTTGTTTGCTTGTAAAAAGCTAGGAATGTTGAAATTAATTCATACTGTAAAATCAAAGTGAATGTCCACATGGAAAACTGCAGTTACTGTAACTGCTTGAATATTGTAAGAGGCCATAAAATAACTTGCATGGTTGCACTGGTTTTATTTGCATGTGTAATTGTCTGAAAAATATCACACAAATCTAGATGCTCTCCCCTGGGAAAAACTAACAGTAGCACTCAAAAGAAAATATATTTTAGTTGATATAAATGGGAGCTTGGGTACCAAACAGAAGCAAATGGAGCCAACATAAAGTACAGATGTTCATCATGCATACAGCTGCAGTAATCACATATGGGTTCTCTGCCGTCAGGCGGTCCCTCAGTCGGCCGAATTCCAAAGTCTTGGTCCGGCATCGGTTGCTGTCGCTTTCTTCCCTGACGTCAGAGTGGCCGGGGTATATAAGACACAGCCGATGCCATATTCTTCAGTCTTTTTTGCCGCACGGTGCCCGAAGCAGAAGCAGTTCGTAAGTGCCGGTCGGCCAGCTCCTGAATTTACAAAAAATTGGAAACCGAAGTCTTCATTAAAGCTAAGTACCCCGTTGGGGAAACTTTTCTTGCCTCAGTCCGATGTCAGAAAAGGTTAACAATTGTATTTCTTGTGGGAAGCAAATACCGCATAAGGATTTCCATTCCCTCTGCATACCTTGTTTAGGCCCAGACCACGACGTCTCGGGCTGTCGCTTTTGCGCTACTTTCAATAAGCGCACTATAAAGCGTCGGGCGGAGTTCGCCCAACATTATTTTGGTACAGCCTTTGATTATAAAATGTCGTCTGAGACTCCGACTACCGTTTTGTCCAAAAAAATGCAAGAACAAGGACCGACACCATGCCAAAACAGACTACACGTGGTCCGGTTCTCAGCGAGACGCCTATGCAGTCCCTGACTACCGACTACGCTTCTTTGGCGGGGTCTTCTGTAACAGAGACCGCAGGTGCCTCGGCCCATACCCAGACTACTACTACCGAAGCCACTGTGAGTGTTGAGCCTCCTAGTGTGGACAGATCCACATCCACCCAGGGGGTCTTTAGACCCTCTTCTTCCTTTTCTATTAAGGCCTTCACTAAGTCCAAATCAGCCAGGCATCCCAAGAGGCCTGTTGCACAGGGCCCACCCACAGGCCCCATGCCTAAAAAACAGATGCTTAAAATGGCTGTGGATTTAATTACTCTAATCAGGGGTTCCCAGGCCCCTCCAGACAAGAGACCCAGAGTTGAGGAAGATTCTCCCTCTTCTGATCAGGGCTCCATTTTTTCAGAACATTCTGATGCAGAGGAACACTCGTACTCACCTTTTGAAGATTCTGATGCAGAGCAGTCCATTCCTTCTGTATCCCCTCCTGAGGATTTTTCTTTTGGGGAAACCTTGCACACCTTGAGGGAACACTTCCATTGGGAAGGCCAAGACTTTTCTGATTCCAAGAAAAGACTTAGAGAATTTCTTTTGTTACCTCAACATAGACCTCTGGCTATACCCCCTGTCTTGGACATACTTGATGATGTTTATTCGGAGGCTTGCCTTAATCCAGAATTCACTGCCTCCTGCCCCAGTCAAGCCTGATAGGTACTACAGAGTCCATAACTCTCACCAATTTCTTTACAAAAGCCATAATGCTGACCCTGAAACAATTTCTCAAGGCCCCAAGGGAGTTAAGGCTTGTACTGCTAAGAACCCACTACCATCTGAGAGTCAAGATCCTTGGAAAGGTGGGGAAAGAAGGTATATACCTCAGCCACCCTAGCCATGAGAGCCTTAAATTGTCAGTTTCATATGCTTAAATATCAGCAGTTTCTGTTATCACAATTAAGAAATAAAATGTCTCAACCTGAACAACCAGATTTGAAGGAGTTGCAGGATATGATGCATAGTGCAGAACAAGTGGGTAAACACACCTTACAATGTGGCTATGATGCTCTAGAGGCCTCAAGTAGAGCTGCTGCTACAGGATCAGTCATTCGTAGACATGCATGGCTTAGGGAACAAAACTTGCCTGATCATGTGAAAGCTAAACTACTAGATGCTCCTTTACAAAAGGACGTGCTATTTGGTACTAATGCTGAGGAGATATTACTAAAAATGGAAGAAAAAGCTAAATCTATGCAAACTGTCAAAGCTTTTTTCCAGGTTCAACCTCCTTGTTTTAGCAGAAATTGGCCTTCTAAAAACTGGTTCTTTCCAGCCACCGACAAGCCCCAAAGAGGTAGATACGGGCACTCGAGGGGCAGAGGACAATCACAAGGATCATACAGAGGCAGGCAATGGCAAACTCCAGCACCAAGAGGTGGCGAAGACGGTGCACAGCAGTACAGAAAGCAAACCCAATGACTTTCTCCTTTCCATGCCAAGCAAGTCTCAGCTAGCAGCACCTTTGGGAGGAAAGCTAGCATTATTTACAAGAAATTGGCATATTTTCACAACAGACAAATGGATCCCTGGACGTTATAAACCGAGGCTACAGATTTAATTTCCATACTCTTCCAAAAATGAGGGGCATGCCAAACCTGCCACACAATCAAAGGGCAGAGGCACAACTACAAATTTCAAAGATCATAGCCATGAAAGCTGTTCAAGAGGTACCTATTCACGAACAAAGTCAAGGTTTTTATTCCAGGCTATTTCTGGTACCAAGGAAAGGAACCGACTGGAGACCCATTTTGGATCTATCCATCCTAAACACATTCTTACTCGTACCAAAATTCAAGATGCTCACATTACAGCAGCTTCTTCCCATGCTGGGCAAGGAGTTTTGGCTGGTAACATTGGACCTCAAGGAGGCATACCTGCATGTCCCAATCAGACAAAGTTGCAGAAGATACCTCAGATTTCTTGCAGGTTCAATCCACTATCAATTCTCTGCATTGCCCTTTGGCTTATCTACTGCGCCCAGAGTATTCACGAAATGCCTGGCATCAGTAATTGCCTACTGCAGACTTCAAGGGATACAAATTTACCCTTAATTTGGACGATTGCCTGATCCAAGCGGACAGCAAGCACATACCTCTGGAACATCTGGCTTATGCAACACGGTTACTGAATTCTCTGGGATACACAATCAACAAAGAGAAATCAAGGCTGACACCATCTCAGAAAATAACTTTCCTGGGTGCCAACTTGGACACAAACACCCAGATGGCCTATCTTACACCAGAAAAGCAGGGGCAACTAACTCAGTACTTCAAAATACTAGCAAATTGTACCAGGCTTACTGCAAGGAAAATCCTGCAGGCGCTGGGCTTCATGGCATCTTGCATTCTTTTAATCCCATGTGCAAAGTTGCATATGAGAACTTCAATGGTACCTAAAAAACTTATGGTCTCAACACAGCCACAGTTTGGAAACAGTAATACCAATAATTCCATGTTTGCAAAAGGAATGTCTATGGTGGGCCCAAGTATGTCAAACAAACACAGGTCTCCCATTCTGCAAGCCTCAAGCAAAACAAGTCATCACAACAGACGCCTCAGATTATGCATGGGGGGGCGCACATGACAGACAGGTGCATTCAGGGCAAATGGTCCCAAAAGGAAAAGCACCTTCATATCAATCAAAAAGAAATGCTAGCAGTGATAAATGCAATTACAGCCTTCAAGGACTTCCTACATCCTGGACAATTATTGATACGAACAGACAACACCACAGTTATGTGGTACATAAACAAGGAGGGACACATTCATACCCCCTGTGCAGACTAGCCATGGCACTTTGGGACTTGGCTCTGGAATGGCAAATCGAACTTCAAGCACAATTTGTGCCAGGTTTGGAAAACACACTGGCAGACTATTTAAGCAGAAATATGACAGATCCACACGAATGGAAGTTGCATCCTCAAGTGTTTACAAGGATAATCCAAGCGTGGGGGAGGCCAGACATAGATCTCTTCGCCTCCAACAGGAATCATCAATTGGAAAAGTTTTGTTCAAGGACCTTTCATCCAAAGGCCTGGAGAGTGGACGCCCTTTCATTCAGTTGGACAGCATGGACAGTTTACGCTTTCCCACCTCTGCCCCTCCTGCCCAAGGTACTCCTGAAAGTAAGAGCAGACAGGCCGAAGATGATACTGATTGCTCCAGACTGGCCAAGGCAACACTGGTATCCACTTTTGAGGACCCTAACACATACTCCTCCCTGGCCCCTGCCTCTAATGGCTCTTCTGCTGACTGAGCACAACTACAAAACTCTTCACAGTCAGCTGAAAACACTCAACCTCGCTGCATGGAAAATTCCTTAACATCACAACAGAACCTACTCCCCAAAGAGGTACAGGATGTCATTTTGGAGGCCAGAGGGCCATCTACTAGAAAGGCTTACTCTGCAAAATGGAAACTATTTTGCTACTGTAATGAGAAAAAAGGCCAGGACCCTAGAAAACTGAATTTGCCTCAGATACTACAGTATCTAGCTGAGCTGCTGAACAGTGGACTTTCATTTTCCTCCATTAAAATCCATGCCTCAGCCATTTCTGCAGAATTCAACACGGATCCACCCTTATTCTCTCACCCACTCTTAAGACAGTTCCTCAGAGGGGCTAAGAATATAAGACCACCAAGGAAACAACCAGTGCCAGCCTGGGATCTTAATTACATTCTAGAAAAATTAACATTGCCTCCTTTTGAACTAGCTGCTTCAACAGATTTGCAGTATTTGTCCTGGAAAACAGCTCTTCTTTTGGCCATTACCTCAGCTCATAGGGTTTCGGTACTACAAGCTCCCATGGCTGTGCAGCCTTTTCTCATCTTCCATCAGGACAGGGTTTCCCTTAGAACCAACCCGTCCTTTATGCCTAAAGTGGTATCAAGGGTAGCTTTAAATCAAGCCATACACTTACCTACCTTTTATTCCAATCCTCAAAACAAAGGGGGGAAAGGCTGTTACACTCCTTAGACATCCATAGGCAGCTACGTTACTATCTGGACAGAACAAAGTCTTTCAGGAAATCAGACCAACTTTTTGTGTCCTATGCTGTAGGAGCTCAAGGGAAACCTGTTGCCAAACAGACTATTTCAAAATGGATAGGCCACTGCATACATTTTTGCTATTCCTATCATGGAAAAGCTGTCCCTTCAGGCATCAGATCGCACTCCACCAGGGCCACAGCTACCTCTACAGCCTTCCTTAGAGGAGTTCCTACCAAAGATATTTTGGAGGCAGCCACTTGGAGTTCTGTGCATACCTTCACAAAACACTACCACTTGCCTTTATATTCCAAAACTAGAGCAGGCTTTGCCACTGCTGTGTTGCAGGGCATTCTAGCTCACCCCAGTTCCACCTAGTGCCTACCACCCTGTGCGTAGCTTTGGGATTCTACCCATATGTGATTACTGCAGCTGTATGCACTATGAACATAGTACAGTTTTGTACCTACCATAAATGTAGATGTTCGAGTGCTAATACAGCTGCAGTACAGGTTTCCCTCCCTCCTTCCCCTCTTGGTAAAGTCCTAGGGTCTAACCCCTCTTCATACAACCTGATGGGGTTATCCTTCTATGGTATATTTGCTTACACCTACTGATTTTGGCTTATATTGCATTGCATGTATATATATATATATATATAATTGCCTTCCTTCTGGGGGCACCTGACATCTGGGGCAAGAAAGACTGAAGAATATGGCGTCGGCTGTGTCTTGTATACCCCGGCTGCTCTGACGTAAGGGAAGAAAGCGACAGCAACTGATGCCGGACCAAGACTTTGGAATTCGGCCGACCGAGGGACCGCCTGACGGCAGAGAACCCATATGTGATTACTGCAGCTGTATTAGCACTCTAACATCTACATTTATGGTAGGTACAAAACTGTACTTTTTGTACCTACCATAAATGTAGATGTCCGATAGATATGCAACTGCAGTCCTTACATATGGGTTGTCCTGCCTCAGGCAGCCCTTCGGTCGGCCGGATTCCAAAGTCTGGGTCCGGCGTCGGCTGATGTCGCCTCTTCCTCGACGTCAGAGTGGCTGGGGTATAAAAGCATCAGCCGACGCCATCTTCTTCAGTGTTTCTTGCCCCAGATGCCAGGTGCCCTCCAAGGAAGGCTAAATTTAGAGACTGGATAAAAAATTCCAGGCATGCACAACAGTAATAAACAGATACATCATAACAGATTTCCCCAGCTAATTTGAAAAAGGGAAGTGGACCCAAAAAGGAGAATTTACAGAGGGGTAGGAGGGAGGGGAAAACCTGACTGCAGTTGCATATCTATCGGACATCTACATTTATGGTAGGTACAAAACTGTACTATGTCCTTCAAGAATGCAACTGCAGTCTTTACATATGGGTTGAATACCATAGCCAAGCTGGGGGTGGTAGGATCTAAGATAAAGATGGTGTAGCTAAAATGCCCTGCAGGACTGCCGAAGCAAAGCCTGCTCTGGATCTGGAATATAAAGGCAGGTTGTAGTGTTTGGAAAATGTATGCACGGAGCTCCATGTAGCAGCTTCTAGAATGTCCTTTGTAGCCACCCCTCTTAGAAAGGCTGTGGAGGTGGCTATAGCTCTGGTGGAGTGTGGCCTGATATTGGCTGGCACACCTTTTCCATGGAAGGAGTAACAGAATCTGATGCAGTGTCCAATCCATTTTGAAATTGTTTGTTTGGAAATTGCCTTTCCTTGTACTCCAGCAGCGTAAGCTACAAATAGTTGGTCAGACTTTCTGTTGGCTTTTGTTCTGTCCAAGTAGTAGCGCAATTGTCTGTGTATGTCCAAAGTGTGCAGCAGCTTTTCTCCTTTATTTTGAGGATTGAGAAAGAAGGTAGGCAGGTGAATTGCTTGATTTAGAGACACCCTGGATATCACTTTTGGCATGAATGAAGGATTGATTCTTAAACTCTGTCCTGAAGAAAACTGAGAAATGGAGGTACTGCCATGAGGGCCTGTATCTCTGAGACTCTTCTTGCTGAGGTAATTGCCAACAGGAAAACTGTTTTCCAGGAGAGAAATTGCAATTCTGAAGATGCTGCTGGCTCAAAAGGAGGAAGAGTTAATTTTTCCAACACGAAGTTGAGGTCCCATGCAGGCACTGGTGGTTTTCTGGGAGGTTTGATATTCTTTATCCCTCTTAGAAACTGTCTTAGCAAAGGATGTGAAAACACAGGTTGATCACTGTTGTATTTTGCTGAAATTGCTGAAGCGTGTATTTTTATGGAAGAATATGAAAGGCCATTATGTAGCATTTCTGCCAAGTATTCTAGTATCTGTGGGATGCTCATTACTGATGCATCCCGACCCTTGTTGGCATTCCAGATGTTGAATCTCTTCCATTTGGCTGAGCAAGTTTTTCTGGTGGAAGGTCTGCATGCTTCCAGTAAGATCTCTTGAATTTTCTTGGAGAGAGAGATATGGGGAGAAGTCATGGAACCCTCCAAGCTGTCAGCTGCAATGTTTGCAGGTTGGGATGAACTGTCCTGTAATTGTGCTGAGTCAGAAGCAGAGGCCATTGAGGCAGGGGCCACGGCTTGGTGCGAGTTATGCTCCTTAGTAATGGATACCAGTGCTGTCTTGGCCAGTCTGGAGCTATCAAAATGCCTTTCGGTTATTCTGCTTTGATCTTCAGTAACACCTTGGTCATTAATGGTAGAGGTGGGAATGCATAGATTGTTAGAGAGGTTCCAGCTGAAGGAGAGAGCATCCATTCTCCAGGCTTGAGGATGGTGTGTCCTCGAGCAGAACTTCTTCAGATGATGATTGAGGTGTGAGGCAAAGAGATCTATGTCCGGCCTCCCCCATGCATGAGTTATTTGTGAAAAAATGTCTGGATGCAACATCCATTCGTGTGGGTCCAAGATGTTTCTGCTTAGACTGTCCGCCAGAACATTGTCCTTGCCTGGAACAAACTGGGATTGCAACTGTATGTTCAGTTTCAGGGACTTTTCCCAAAGAGCCATTGTTAGCCTGCAGAGAGGGTAAGAATGAGTGCCTCCCTGTTTATATACCACATAACAGTGGTGTTATCTGTCTTTATTAACAGTTGACCTTGCTGAAGAAATTTTCCGAAGGCCTCGATAGCATGAATCACTGCCAACATCTCTTTTTGATTGATGTGTAGATGCACTTCCCGGGGTGCCCATTGCCCTTGAATGCATCTGCCCTCCATGTGCGCCCCCCCCATCCATGATCTGAGGCGTCTGTTGTAATGGTTTGGCTTGTTTGAGGTTTGTTGAAAGACACGCCTTTGTTCAGCTGGCTTGCTTGTGCCCACCACAAAAATTCCTTTTGTAGACATGGAATGAGTGGAATAATTACTTCTAAGTTGTGGCTGTGTTGAGACCATAAACCTTTTAGGTACCATTGTAGTTTTCTCATGTGTAGTCTTGCCAGTGGAATCAGAAGAATGCAAGATGCCATGAAACCCAGGGCCTGCAGGATTTTCCTTGCAGTCATTTGAGTGTGCTTTGCTAGGCTTTTGAAGGAATCTGGTAATTGTTCTTGTTTTTCTTCTGTGAGGAAAGCCATTTGTGAGTTTGTGTCCAGTTTGGCTCCTAGAAAAATTATTTGTTGGGATGGCAGTAGTCTTGATTTTTGAATGTTGACTGTGTATCCCAAAGCCTGTAGTAAGCGAATGACATAGTTCAAGTTTCTTATCAAGGCTTGCTTGCTGTCTGCTTGTATAAGGCAGTCGTCCAGGTAAGGGTATATTTGTATCCCCTGGAGTCTGCAGTGGGCTATTACTGATGCCAGGCATTTTGTGAATACTCTGGGTGCAGTAGATAAGCCAAAAGGCAATGCTGAGAATTGATAATGCTCTGACCCTGCAAGAAATCTGAGGTATCTTCTGCAACTGTGTCTGATTGGGACATGCAGGTATGCCTCCTTGAGGTCCAGAGTAACCAGCCAAGACCCCTTGCCCAGCATGGGAAGAAGTTGCTGTAACGTCAGCATTTTGAATTTTGGCACAATGAGAAAAGTGTTTAGAGCGGACAAGTCCAGTATAGGTCTCCATTGCTTTTCTTTTCTTGGAACAAGGAATAGTCTTGAGTAGAATCCCTGGCCTTGTTCCTGAGGAGGAACCTTTTCTATTGCTTTGATTTGTAACAACTTTGAAACGTGTATGAGTGCCTCTGCCCTTTGATTTTGTGGCAGGTTTAGCATGCCTTGTCTTGTTGGTAAGGTATGGAAGTGGAACCTGTAACCTTTGTCTATTATGTCCAGAATCCATTTGTCCTTTGTTAAAACGTGCCAATTTTTTGAAAATAAGGATAATTTTCCGCCTAAAGGTGCTTCTCTTTGAGCCTTGGTCAGCGGTGTCAAAGTCAAGTCATTGTGATTGTCCCTGTGGAGCAGTAGAAGTCCCTGCGCCACTTCTCTGATTAGTCGGTTGCCATTGGCGGCCCCTGTAGGAGCCTTGGTATTGTCCTCTACCTCAAGCACGCCTGATGTCCTTCAAGAATGCAACTGCAGTCATAACATATGGGTTGTCCTGCCTCAGGCAGCCCTCGGTCGGCCGGATTCCAAAGTCTGGGTCCGACGTCGGCTGATGTCACATTTCTCTCCGTCAGAGTGGCTGGAGTACATAAGCATCAGCCGACGCCATTTTCTTCAGTCTTTCGTGCCGCGCGGTGCCCGAAGCAGAAGCAGTTCGCAAGTGCCGGTCGGTCAGCTCCTGTATTCTTCGATTCCGAAGTCATCAAAAAAGCTAAGTACCCCGTTGGGGACCTTTTCTTGCCTCAGCCGATGTCAGAAATTACTGAAAAAGTTAACAATGTTCTTTCTTGTGGTAAACAAATACCTCATAAGGATTTCCACTCTTACTGTCTTCCATGCCTTAGCCCAGACCACGACGTCTCAGCCTGTGTAGCCTGTGCTCGCTTCAACAAGCGCACTCTCAGGCGCCGGGTGGAGTTCGCTGAAGATTTTTTCGGCGCAAAATTTGCTTATTCAATGCCGTCGGAACTTCCGACATTGCAAACTCCCAAGAAACGAAAAGACCGGGACCGACATCCTCGGCCCGCGTCTACCACCGACTCCACGCCAAAACCTACCGCGAGTGCTCCGGTTCCCCCTGAGAGTTATTCCACCGCTCCGAACCAAAGACACCGCATTACCAACGACTCCGATTACAGATATCACTCCGCCAGTTATTGATTTTCCTCCGGATACCGAAACCGAGGAATGCCCAAGACCATTGCTGTAGATAAGGTCACTCCTGCACGTGGAGCAGCCAGGCCTCCTATAGCCATGTCTATTAAGGCCTACACTAGGGCTAAGGCAGCCAGCAAGACCAAGCATCTTACTGCTAAAGCCTTACCTCAGCCTACTCCAGAGACACAAATCATGACTATGGCTGCTGACTTAATTTCTATGATTAGAGGTTCACAGGCCCATCCTGAGAGAGGATCCCAGCCTCCTTCTGATAAAAGGCCCCGGGTTGAACCCTCTGACCCTATTCCTTCAGATGAAGATTCTGAGGACTCTGTCCACTCAGATGGCCAGGAAGAGCTCTTCCAGGTCTATGAGGACTCGGATGCAGAGGATTCCATCCCCTCTGCCTCCCCTCCTGAGGACATTTCTTTTGGGGAAGTTCTGCATACCATGAGGGAACATTTCAAGTGGCAAGGCCAGGAATATTCTGATTCCAGAAAGCGCCTTCGAACTTTCCTTAAAAAGCCCCAGCACAGGCCCTTAGCTATTCCTCCTGTGCTTGATGTTTTGGATGATTTATATTCTGACTCTAGTGTTACCCCAGATTCTCTTCCTCCTGCTCCAGCCAAGCCAGACAGGTATTACAGGGTCCCAGAAACACATTCCCATTTATTCAGGGCCCATACTGCTGATTTGGAAACTATTTCTCAGGGACCTAAAAGTGTTTCAGCTTCCACCTCTAAAAATCCTTTGCCCTCCAACAGGGAAGCTAGGTCATTAGAGAGATGGGGTAAAAAGGTTTACACCTCCACTACTTTATCTATGAGAGCTTTGAATTGCCTTTTTCATATGTTACAATATCAGGATTTCCTGTTAGAGGATTTACAGAAAACATTGGCCTCTCCTGATCCTTTAGACAGGAAGTCTTTGCAGGAAGCTGTACATAACTCTCAGCAAGTAAGCAATCACTTCCTGCAGTGTGGATATGATGCACTGGAAGCTTCATGTAGGGCAGCTATGACAGGGGTAGTCATTCGTAGACATGCATGGTTAAAAGATCAACCTCTACCAGATCATGTAAAGGCAAAACTTCTGGATGCACCTTTGGAAAAGAACAAGCTTTTTGGTGCTAATGCTAAGGATGTGTTAAAGTCCATCGAGGAAAAAGCAAAATCAGTTCAGACTGTGAAAGATTTCCTCCAGGTTCAACCCCCCAGATTCAGTAGGAATTGGCCTTCAAAAAACTGGTCCTTTCCTAATCCTGAATTTCAAAGGGGTAAAAACAGACGTGGCCGAGGAAGAGGACAACACAGAGGTCCTAGGGGACGACAATGGCAGCCAGCAAACCAAAGAAGTGACACAGGGGTTTCACCTGCCCCACAGCCACAATCTCAATGACTTTCCTCTACTTCCGCCTACCAGGGAACAAATAGAAGCTCCCTTGGGCAGGAAATTATCTCTGTTTGCAGACAATTGGCACAGATTGACAAAGGACAAATGGATTTTGGACATTATAGACCGAGGTTACAGGTTCCATTTTCATACCTTACCAAGAAAACAAGGCATGCCAAACCTACCACAAAACCAGAGGGCAGAGGCTATCAAGCAAATCTCTCTGACTCGGATGAAAGCAATAGAAAGAGTTCCACAACAAGAACAAGGCCAGGGGTTTTACTCAAGACAGTTCCTTGTTCCAAGAAAAGAATCTCAGTGGAGACCAATACTGGATTTGTCCGCATTAAACACCTTTCTCATAGTACCAAAGTTCAAAATGCTGACTCTACAGCAACTCCTTCCCATGCTGGGCAAGGGGTCTTGGATGATTACTCTGGACCTCAAGGAGGCATACCTGCATGTCCCTATCAGACACAGCTGCAGAAGGGCCAGAGCATTATCAATTCTCAGCATTGCCATTTGGCTTCTCTACTAAGCCCAGAGTATTCATAAAATGCCTGGCTTCAGTAATTGCTCATTGCAGGCTCCAGGGGATCCAAATTTACCCGTACCTGGACAACTGCCTTATACAAGCAGACGACAAATTGATGTTGACAAAAAACTTGGACTATGTGTATCCCAGAGCTTGAAGTAATCGTATGACAGTCAACTTCCAAAAGTCAAGACTTCAGCCATCCCGGCAAATAATCTTCTTAGGAGCCAAATTAGACACAGCCTCTCAAATGGCTTACCTAACAGAAGACAAGCAAGAGAAGTTAACTCATTATTTCAAAGGTTTGGCAAAACTTACCCAGATGACTGCAAGGAGATTCCTACAGGCCCTGGGTTACATGGCATCCTGCATTCTCCTGGTTCCATCAGCAAGACTACACATGAGAAAGCTTCAATGGTACCTAAAAAGCCTATGGTCTCAGCACAGCAACAACTTAGAGACAACCATACCGCTCATTCCATGCCTACAAAAGGAATTCCTATGGTGGGCCTCGGTAAGCCAGGCAAACACAGGTATGTCATTCAAAAAACCACAGATAACACAGGCCATGACCACAGATGCCTCAGACCTTGGATGGGGGGGTGCACATGGAAGGCAGGTGTATACAAGGACAATGGTCTCCAAAGAAAACTCATCTGCATATAAACCAAAAGGAAATGCTGGCAGTAATGCATGCCATCGAGGCCTTTCAACACCAACTTCAGCAAGGCCATTTACTGATACGGACAGACAACACCACTGTGATGTGGTATATAAACAAGCAAGGGGGCACCCATTCTTACCCCCTTTGCAGACTGACAATGCATCTTTGGGAAAAATCACTGAGCCTAAACATTCAGTTACAATCCCAGTTTGTTCCAGGCAAAGACAATGTGCTGGCGGACAGCCTAAGCAGGAATTTCACAGATCCACACGAGTGGAGGTTGCATCCGAAGATCTTCACACAGCTCACTTCGACATGGGGCAGGCCAGAAGTAGACCTATTTGCCTCTCACCTCAACCATCATCTACAAAAATTCTGCTCAAGGACATACCATCCACAAGCTTGGAAAATAGATGCTCTCTCATTCAACTGGAACTTCCTAAAAATCTATGCATTCCCACCTCTGCCACTGATGACCTCAGTATTACTAAAGATCAAAGCAGAGACACCCAACGGGATCCTAATAGCTCCGGATTGGCCAAGACAACACTGGTATCCACTACTACGGAGCATATGTCACACCAAGAAGTGGGCCCTTCCCCAATGGCCTCTACTTTTGACAACACAACTTCAAAACAGTGCAACCAAATCTTCAGACACTGCAGCTAACAGCCTGGGAGATCTCATGAATAACCTCAACCTATCTCTCTCCAAGGAAGTTCAGCGGATACTAACAGAGGCTAGAAGACCATCCACCAGAAAGGTTTAGTTAGCAAAATGGAAGAGATTCAGCATTTGGAATACCAGCAAGGGACATGATGCATCATTATTGAACATCCCACTCATCCTGGAATATTTGGCAGATATGCTAAAGAATGGACTCTCATATTCTTCCATAAAGATACATGCATCAGCTATTTCAGCTAGATATAACACTGATCCGCCTGTCTTTTCACATCCTTTGCTAAGGCAATTCCTCAGGGGAATCAAGAACATTAAGCCACCAAGAAAGGCTCCAGTGCCAGCCTGGGACCTCAATTTTGTCCTAGAAAAACTGACTCTATCTCCATTTGAGCCAGCAGCTTCAGTTGACTTGCAATTTCTCTCATGGAAGACAGCTTTCCTGTTGGCAATTACCTCAGCCAGAAGGGTTTCGGAACTACAGGCCCTAATTGCAATACCACCGTTCATAATTTTCCACAGAGACAGGGTGTCATTAAGGACCAACCCTACTTTTATGCCAAAGGTGGTATCTAGGGTTTCTTTAAATAAAGCTATTCATCTGCCTGCTTTCTTCCCCAATCCTGAGAATAAGGGGGAAAGACTGTTACATACCTTGGACATTCACAGACAACTTTGATACTACCTGGACAGAACCAAGACCAGCAGGAAGTCTGAACAACTTTTTGTAACTTAAGCCCCTGCAGTTCAAGGAAAAGCAATTTCAAAACGGACTATTTCAAAATGGATTGGACATTGCATCAGATTCTGTTATTCCTTTCATGGAAAGACTGTTCCAGTCAATGTCGGACCACATTCCACCAGAGCTACAGCCACCTCTACAGCATTCTTAAGAGGGGTGCCTACTAAGGACATTCTAGAAGCTGCTACATGGAGCTCCGTGCATACATTCTCCAAACACTACAATCTCCCTCTTTACTCCAGATCCAGAGCAGGCTTTGCTTCGGCAGTCCTGCAGGGTTTGATTGCCACGCCATCTTTTTCCTAGAGCATTCCTCCTCCCCCAGCTAAGCTATGGTATTCTACCCATATGTTATGACTGCAGTTGCATTCTTGAAGGACATAGTACAGTTTTGTACCTACCATAAATGTAGATGTCCGATAGATATGCAACTGCAGTCGGATTTTCCCTCCCTCCATACCCCTCTATGCCTAGGGTCCACTCCTATCCCTGTTTCTCTTAGCTGGGGATATCTGTTATGGTGTATCTGTTTATTGCTCATTTATTTGTCTGGAATCCTGTTTTTGTCTTCGAATTTGATTACAGCCTTCCTTGGAGGGCACCTGGCATCTGGGGCAAGAAACACTGAAGAAAATGGCGTCGGCTGATGCTTATGTACTCCAGCCGCTCTGACGTCAGAGAAATGCAACATCAGCCGACGTCGGACCCAGAATTTGGAATCCGGCCGACCGGGCAGGACAGCCCATAGATATGCAACTGCAGTCATAACATATCGGGCATCTACATTTATGGTAGGTACAAAACTTCCCCTTTGGAACTTGTCAGTGTCTGGAAAGGACCAATTCTTCGAAGGCCAGTTCCTGCTGAACCTTGGTGGCTGAACCTGGAGGAAATCTTTGACTGTTTGTACTAATTTAGCCTTTTCCTCAATTGATTTAAACACATCCTGAGCATTAGCACCAAATAGCTTGTGTTTTTCCAGAGGTGCATCTAGAAGCTTTACTTTAACATGATCTGGCAATGCCTGTTCTTTCAACCAAGCATGTCTACGTATGATGGCCCCTGTCATAGCTGCCCTACATGAAGCTTCCAATGCATCATAACCACACTGAAGAAAATGATTGCTAACCTGCTGAGTATTATGAACCAAATCCTACAAGGCCTTTCTATCTAAAGGCTCAGGAGAGGCTACCTTTTTCTGCAAATCATCCATCAAGAAATCCTGATACTGAAACATATGAAGACAGTTAAGTGCCCTCATAGCAAGGGTGGTTGAGGTATAAACTTTTTTGCCCCACCTCTCCAGGGACCTAGATTCCCTGTCTGTGGGCAAAGGATTTTTGGCCGTGGAAGTGGCTACTCCTTTGGGCCCCTGGGAAATAGTTTCTAGATCAACAGAATGGGCCTTAAAGAGATGCTTATGAGTTTCAGGAACCCTGTAATATCTGTCTGGCTTGGCAGGAGCAGGAAGGAGAGAATCAGGAGAAGCACTCGAGTCTGAGTACACATCATCCAATACATCTAACACTGGAGGAATAGCTAAAGGCCTGTGCTGGGGTAACTTAAGGAAAGTACAAAGCCTTTTCCTGGAGTCGGAGAAATCCTGGCCCTGCCACTGAAAGTGCTCTCTCATTGAGTGGAGAATTTCCCCGAAAGAAATATCCTCAGGAGGAGAGGCAGAGGGAATAGATTCATCAGCATCAGAATCCTCGTAGGCCTGGAAGGATTCTTCCTGGGAGTCTGAATGGCCTGAGTCACCAGAGGCTTCATCTGAGGAAAATGTATCTGTCTGCTCAACCCTAGGCCTTTTGTCTGCAGGTGGCTGAGAACCTCTGTCTGGATGAGCCTGAGAGCCTCTGATTAAAGAAATTAGATCTGCAGCTAAAGTCATGATCTGTTTATCAGAAGTGGGACCCTGGGAAAAAGATTTAGGAGGGTGAGACTTAGCCTGGCTGGCAGCACGTGTGTAGGCCTTGATGGACATAGACACCGGAGGCCTAGCTGCCCCACATGCAGGAGTAACTTTGTCCACCGGTGGCCTAGCTGCCCCATGTGCAGGAGTAACTTTGTCCACCGGTATGGTGTCAGGCAAATCTTGGGCCTCGGTTTTAGGAGGAAAATCAACAACCGGCACCGGGGAAGCCTCCGGGACCGGTGTGCGGTAAAGCGGTGTCGTCTGTCTGGAGCGGTTTAATTACCGCCTTCGAAGAGACCGATGCACTCGCGGTAGGTTTTGGCGTGGTGTCGGTGGAAGTCGCGGGCCGAGAATGTTGGTCCCAGTCCTTCCGTTTTTTGGAAATGTGTTGTCTGTTGTTCCGACGGCATGATATAGGAGTAATTTTCCCCAAAAAAGTCTTCAGCAAATTCTGCCCGGCGCCTGAGTGTGCACTTATTGAAGCAAGCACAGGCAGCACAGGCCGAGATGTCGTGGTCTGGGCCAAGGCAGGGAAGGCAGTAAGAATGGAAGTCCTTATGAGGTATTTGCTTACCACAAGACAAACAGTTATTAACTTTTGCAGTTTTAGCTGACATCGGCTGAGGCAAGAAAAGGTTCCCCAACGGGGTACTTAGCTTTTTGATGACTTCGGTAACTGAAAATACAGGAGCTGGCCGACCGGCACTTGCGAACTGCTTCTGCTTCGGGCACCGCATGGCAAGAAAGACTGAAGAAGATGGCGTTGGCTGATGGTTTTATACCCCAGCCGCTCTGACGTCGGGGAAGAGGTGACATCAGCCGACGCCGGACCCAGACTTTGGAATCCGGCCGACCGAAGGGCTGCCTGAGGCAGGACAACCCATATGTAAGGACTGCAGTTGCATTCTTGAAGGACATTGGGTGAAGATCATGGTTTCTGTTGTAAAGAAAGATAAGATTTGTAGTGATTCACAAAGTCTTAATTTGATGGCAGTTGACTTGGAGGATTAAGGAGGTGTGAACAGTTTCCTGTGGTCCAAGGTTTGATGCTGTCAGTCTCTATTGCCTCTGAGACTGTGAGCAAGTCACTTAACCAGACACTGCTCCCAGGCTGAGTCTGAAAAAGGTCCATGGAGATCAATGTTCTACCCTGAAAACCAATACAAATAAAATATGAAAGCAGAGAGACCACTGCCTATTCCTTATCGATCAGTCAGTGTTCACAGTATACTGCAAGTGACTTGAGTTTGATCATCAGCTTTGTTACCTGTAGGATCTTTGCAAGGGAGGGAGTCGTGAGCCACTGCTGGCTCACACATCTTGAGAAAGGAGGCAACTTTCACGCAGGTGAGTCCTAGCAGAAGCACTAGGTGTTCACCTAGTGTAGCTCTGATTCAGTCAGGTGGATGCTGCCAATAAATGCACTCCCCTGCCCAATCAGATGAGGGAAACCTAGCATGCAGGGTTGTGGTGGTTCTTGGGTGGTAATAACTGTGGACTTGGAAGCTATCTTAAGTCCAGCAAGCTGTCTCTGTCCCACCAGACTCATCAAACAATTGAAAGTGAATAGGAGTTTCTGGGCCAAAGCGTTGACCGCAAGCTCTTGCATAACTGGGGAATGCCTGGTTTCCATTTTGATAGATTGAATTGGTCAATTGGGTGAAGGTAGTGGAGCCACTGAGCAAGATTCTTGAAAAAAAGCCAAAAAAAAAGTCTCCATGCCAATTTCCTTTTGGTACTGGATTCAAACCAGTGATTCTGCAAGATGAAACTAGATGAAGAAAATGTTTTAATTGTGTATATTTAGTGTACTATTAGTTAATTAAATTCCAATTTGGGACTTCATCAGCACTGAAGGTGTTCCAAAGAGCTGTTGTATAGTTAACTGAAGGCTTAGAAGATGTGAATAGAATTAAAAACTTAAGTCAGATAAGAAGAGTAAAAATAGATGGATACAACTAAGTAAAGACAGCAGAATTTGAAGTTAAATGAGTGAGTCTGAAATACAATGGCTATACTATAATATCAGAGACTGAAACCTGATACAGTTGGAGCAGTTGTACAAATGCTAAAGCCAGAAGACAATTTGGTATTAGTGATTTCTATAAGTGGTGCATTAGCATACAGATTATGTACTATGTATGTATGATAAATGTGGCACTGAGATTTTGGAATGATACATAGCATGAAAATAAAACTATGGACAAGACATAATTTTGATATGCTCAAGAAGCTAGCTAGATGCAACAGTGATACAATAACTGATGTGAATAGGCTGGTTATAGTACAAGCAGATGCCAATCAGAAATGTATAGAAGCTTTGATCCTACAATAAAGTAGTTTGCTTAACTTTGTCAAGAGCATTTGCAGATACGTGACAGATGATCCTGTAGAAAAGAAGCAGTTGGCACTACTGCATGGCTCTCAAGTCCATGAATATTGATAGCAAATACAGTATGATGAAAGCTGACTATAAACTCTTGCAGGGCATATTCAGAAGGCCTTTGCACAAAGCATCTGCTAGTCTGGTGTATGCTAATCTGTAGAAGTATGGGCTTAAAGTGAAAGAGAATGGAAGGCAAGGAACTATACATATTAGACATGTCAAGTGGAGCATATTTACCAGATAACCATAAAGCATGTTTTAGAAGAGTTGGACATTAAGTAATTTTGAATTTGCCAACAATCAGCAAAGGTGAAGGAAATTCAGAGATGAACAAACAACTTAGAAATATGGACATGGCAGTGAGAGGTTAATCTCAGCAAATACAAGATCAGAGAAAAGTGTTTTATTTTTTCTTTTGATCAGGAATAAGTTGCAACCAAGGCTTAATGTCCAAATTTAAGAAATGCTGTTAATTCCAAGTCAGCTGAAAAAATGCTTAAGTTAATTGAATCACATTTGGGAAAAGTAAGAGTCAAAGGACGAGCAAAAAGATATAAAACATTGGGCAGGAATGCTGATTAAAACAAGCAATGCAAATTTTATGCCTGATTTAATGCATGCCATGTCAACAGTCCAAAAGAAGAAATGGCAACTTAAAAGTAGCAATTATTTATGGAGTACAGTGAACACAGATTTGTTCTATTTTAAGAAAGCCACATATCTCATATGTAGGTAACTGTGCTATTTCCCCTAAATAAACAGAGGTGCATGTGATGCTGCGATTAAGATTTTTCTGTTTTACTGAGAAGTACACAATGTTGTCATATCTGGCTGTTCACTGTACAAAGGTCAACAGTACAGATATGTGCATATAACTTTCCATTCCACACAATTTGCCATCAAGTGGATAAGTAGAGAACCATCCAGTGAATTTTCTTAGAATAAGTAGTAGTAAAAATTAATATGGACTGTAGCCTTACCGTTTGGAATATTGAAAACTTCATGGCAGGGATCAGTCACTCACCTGTCAATGGGAATGAGGTTGAAAAGCAAATGACCTACTTCATCTGTTACCAATATCTGATAATCAATACAAAAAAATGCTTTAAAAATTTAGAAATAGTATGACAAACTGCAAATGTCTACCAGATTTGCAGGCTTGAGGTTATACAGAAATACAAAAGGCATGGGAATGTCCACAGCCATAATCTGAAGTACCTGTGGTGAAGCAGCTAGACCAAGATCTTATGTTTTTCATGAAGGTCAAAATCTGTACAGAAGAAACTGCAGAGGTTTATGGAGGAGGGATGCAACAAACACCAATGAAGATGAGAAAACGGAAATGTTGCAATAAATGCACGCATGCTATATTAGAACTATATTGCAGCAAGAAATGTCCAAAGAGGAGCATTAGATATCTAGTATAAGTGGTTCTATTAAGTACGTAAGATATGGAAGAACACTGAAGGAACCAGACTGATAAATGCCCTGTTGAAGAGGTGATCATAACATTAAAGACTGAAAAGTAACTTTATATATATGTTTTTTTTTTTGAATATGTAAGCATAGTTGATGTGAAGAGCCCATGATATGTTTGGTATAAAATTGATAATTTAAAAAAGAGAGAGTCTGCTAATAGATGCCGCATTATCTTCTGCAGCATATGCTGCAAATTCCATTAGTAAAACTGAGCTGTTTTATGTGGGTGTATATTGCTTAAATCTTCATACCAAACTACAAGTAATTTGCACATCATGTAGTAAATCATCTAAATAAATGACTCTGAATAAACTATCTCAGGCAAGCAAAGCAGCTCATTCCCATTGACTGTATTGTACATGGAGTATCCTGTCATTAATAACTGACCACTGTCTACTCCACTTTAGTTGAGCTAATTATCTCCAATTTACTTTTCACATCAAGTGATCATGCTAAATCTTGATTAAATTATTACTTAGCAGTATTTTTCAGTCGGCAGTGATGTCCTTCAAGAATGCAACTGCAGTCATAACATATGGGTTGTCCTGCCTCAGGCAGCCCTCGGTCGGTCGAATTCCAAAGTCTGGGTCTGGCATCAGCTGGTGTCACCTCCTCTCCGACGTCACAACGGCTGGAGTATAAAGGCATCGGCCGACGCCATCTTCTTCAGTCTTTCTTGCCGCGCGGTGCCCGAAGCAGAAGCAGTTCGCAAGTGCCGGTCAGTCAGCTCCTGTGTTTTCAGTACCGAAGTCATCTAAAAGCTAAGTACCCTGTTGGGGAACATTTTTTCTTGCCTCAGCCGATGTCAGAACAAATTGAGAAAGTTAATAATTGTTTGTCTTGTGGTAAACAAATACCTCATAAGGACTTCCATTCTTACTGTCTTCCTTGCCTGGGCCCAGACCACGACGTCTCAGCCTGTGCTGCCTGTGCTTGCTGTAATAAGCGCACTCTCAGGCGCCGGGCAGAATTTGCTGAAGACTTTTTTGGCGAATCCTTCGCATATACCATGCTGTCGGATCTACCGACAGCTCAATCTTCCAAAAAACGGAAGGACCGGGACCGGCATCCTCGGCCCACGTCCTCTACCGATACTACTCCTAGACCCTCCGCTAGTGCTTCGGTCCCTGCGGAAGCGATAATTCAGCCGCTCCAGGCCGACGACACAGCGTTAACTAGTCCTTCGGTCCCGGAGACCTCTCTGGTGCCGGTTGTTGATTTTCCTCCGGATACCGAAGTTCTTGATTTACCCGACACCATTCCGGAGGACAAGGTCACTCCTGCACGTGGGGCTGCTAGGCCTCCTGTATCTGTCCATCAAGGCCTTTGCATGTGCTAAGGCCGCCAGCCAGGCCAAGGCCCATCCTAAACCTGCTGTCCAGGCCCCCTCTTCTGATAAACAGATTATGCCTCTTGCTGCATACCTTATTTCCCTTATCAGGGGGTCTCAGCCTCACCCAGACAGAGGTTCTCAGCCTCCTGCAGAGAAAAGGCCTAGAACTGAGCAGACTGAAAACCTCTCTTCAGATGAGGCCTCTGGGGATTCTGAGCATTCAGGTATTCAAGAAGAATCCTTTCAATCCTATGAGGACTCTGATGCTGAGGAATCAATTCCCTCTGCCTCTCCTCCAGAGGATTTCTCTTTTGGTGAAGTTCTGCACTCAGAGGGAACATTTCCAATGGCAGGGTCAGGAATTCTCTGATTCCAGGAAAAGGCTCCGTACCTTCCTAAAACTTCCCCAGCACAGACCTATTCCTCCTGTGATGGATGTTTTGGATGATGTTTTCTCCGATTCCAGTGCTAATCCTGACTCTCTCCCCCTGCTCCTGTCAATCCAGACAGCAGATATTACAGAGTCCCTGACACTCACAAACATCTCTTTAAGGCCCACACCATGGTTTTAGAAACTATTTCACAGGGTCCCAAGGGAGTGGCTACCTCCACTGCCAAGAATCCTTTGCCAGCGGATAGAGAAGCTAGGTCTATGGAGAGATGGGGTAAAAAAGTTTATACCTCTACCACCCTAGCCATGAGGTCACTTAATTGCCTTTTTCGTGTTTCTGTACCAGGATTTTTTACTGGATGATTTACAGAAAAAGTTAGCCTCTCCTGAGCCTATTGATAGAAAGGCATTTCAGGATCACATACATAACACTCAGCAGGTTAACAATCATTTTCTTCAGTGTGGTTATGATGCATTGGAGGCTTCATGTAGGGCAGCCATGACTGGGGCTGTGATACGTAGACATGCTTGGTTAAAAGATCAGCCACTGCCAGACCATGTCAAAGTAAAGTTACTTGATGCACCTCTGGAGAAACAGAAGCTTTTTGGTGCTAATGCACAAGACGTGTTGAAGTCCATTGAGGAAAAAGCTAAGTCAGTACAGACAGTCAAGGATTTCCTCCAGGTTCAGCCACCCAGATTCAGTAGAAACTGGCCTTCAAAGAATTGGTCCTTCCCAGACTCAGACAAGTTTCAAAGGGGAAAGAACAGGCGTGGCCGAGGCCAATTCTGAGGCTCCTACAGGGGCCGCCAATGGCAACCTACAAATCAAAGAAGTGCTGCAGCCAGTCCAGCTGCACCTCAAGGACAATCACAATGACTTGACTTTCATACCGCCTACAAGGGCTCAGAGAGAAGCACCCTTGGGCGGAAAATTATCCTTATTCTCAAAAAACTGGCATATTTTATTCAAGGACAACTGGATTCTGGATTTAATAGACAAGGGTTACAGATTCCACTTCCATACTTTACCTACAAGACAAGGCATGCCAAACCTGCCACTCCATCAAAGGGCAGAGGCACTCATTCAAATTTCAAAGCTATTAAGTATAAAAGCAATAGAAAAGGTGCCTCCTCAGGAACAAGGCCAGGGATTTTATTCAAGACTGTTCCATGTTCCAAGAAAGGAAAACAAATGGAGGCCTATACTGGACTTGTCTACTCTAAATACCTTTCTCATTGTGCCAAAGTTCAAAATGTTGACGTTACAGCAACTCCTTCCCATGCTGGGCAAGGGGTCTTGGCTGGTCACTCTGGACCTCAAGGAGGCATATCTGCATGTCCCAATCAGACAAAGCTGCAGAAGATACCTCCGATTTCTTGCAGAGACAGAGCATTATCAATTCTCAGCATTGCCGTTTGGCTTATCTACTGCACCCAGAGTGTTCACGAAATGCCTGGCATCAGTAGTGGCACACTGCAGACTCCAGGGAATTCAAATATACTCCTACCTGGACGACTGCCTCATACAAGCAGACAACAAACAAACTTTAACAAAAAACTTGGACTATGTCATGCAAATACTACAGGCCTTGGGATACACAGTCAACATTCAGAAATCAAGACTATGGCCATCCCAACAGATTATCTTCCTAGGGGCCAAATTGGACACGCAAACACAAATGGCCTACCTCACAGAGGAAAAACAGCAGCAGTTACCAGAGTACTTCAAAGGCTTAGCACAGCTCTCCCAGTTGACTGCAAGGAAACTCCTGCAGGCCCTGGGATTCAAGGCATCATGCATTCTTCTGATACCTTTGGCAAGACTTCATATGAGAAAGCTGCAATGGTATTTGAAAAGCTTATGGTCCCAACACAGCCAAAGCCTAGACGACGTAATCCCACTTATTCCATGTTTGCAAAAAGAATTCTTGTGGTGGGCTCAAGCAAGTCAATCAAACAAAGGCATGTCTTTTCAACAGACCTCAAGCAGGTCAAATAATTACAACAGACACCTCAGATCATGGATGGGGGGCGCACATGGAGGGCAGATGCGTTCAAGGTCAATGGACACCAAAGGAAAGACATCTGCACATAAATCAAAAAGAGATGTTGGCAGTGATACATGCAATCGAGAGTTTCGAAAAATCACTGCAACAAGGGCATTTACTAATAATGACAGACAACACCACTGTCATGTGGTATATAAACAAGCAGGGAGGGACTCATTCATACCCCCTCTGCAGACTAACAATGATTCTCTGGGAAAAAGCACCGAGTCTGAAGATACAATTGCAATCCCAGTTTGTGCCAGGCAAGGACAATGTACTGGCGGACAAGCTGAGCAGAAATTTCTTGGATCCGCACGAATGGATGCTGCATCCCCACATTTTCTCACAAATAAAGACATGGGGAAGACCGGACATAGATCTCTTTGCGTCTCACACGAATCATCACCTGGAAAAGTTCTGTACCAGGACCCACCATCCTCTAGCCTGGACAACGGATGCTCTCTCCTTCAGCTGGAATTCCCTAAAAATTTATGCATTCCCTCCTCTGCCACTGTTGACCAAGGTGTTCCTGAAGATCAAAGCAGAACAACCAACAGGCATTTTGATAGCTCCAGACTGGCCAAAGCAACACTGGTACCCATTGCTGCTGAGCATAACTCGGACCAAACCGTGGCCTCTGCCCCTATGGTCCCTGCTCCTAACACAACACAACTACAGGACTGTTCACCAGAACCTGAAAACATTACATCTGACAGCCTGGAGGTTACCTTAACTCCTTCCACTTCCACTCTTTCCAAGGCAGTTGAGGACATCTTATTGGAAGCACGCAGACCTTCCACCAGAAAAACCTATTCAGCCAAGTGGAAGAGATTCAGCATCTGGGCTGCCAACAGGGGTCAGGATACAACCGTACTGAGTATACCTCAGATATTGGAATAGTTGGCAGAAATGTTTCACTCTGGACTCTCATATTTTTCCCTAAAGATTCATGCCTCGGCAATCTCAGCAAGATACAATTGTGATCCACCAGTGTTCTCACATCCTTTGCTAAGACAGTTCCTAAGAGGAATAAAGAATATCAAGCCTCCCAGAAAACAACCAATTCCTGCATGGAACCTCAATTTTGTATTGGAAAAATTAACTCTTCCTCCCTTTGAGCCAGCAGCAACCTCAGAGATACAATTTCTGTCATGGAAAACGTTTTTTCTATTGGCAGTCACATCAGCAAGAAGAGTCTCGGAGATACAGGCACTCATGGCAGTACCTCCCTTCCTCATTTTTCATCAGGACAGAGTCTCTCTAAGAACAAATCCTTCTTTCATGCCAAAGGTAATTTCCAGTGTGTCCCTAAATCAAGCTATTCACCTTTCTACTTTCTTCCCCAATCCTCAAAATAGAGGGGAAAGACTGCTACATACCTTGGACATACACAGGCAACTACGCTACTACTTAGACAGAGCTAAGGCCACCAGAAAGTCTGACCAGCTGTTTGTAGCCTATGCTGCTGGAAAACAGGGAAAAGCAATCTCCAAGCAAACAATTTCAAAATGGATTGGACACTGCATCAGATTCTGCTATTCTTACCATGGAAAAAGTGTGCCAGCCAATATTAGGCCACATTCCACCAGAGCTATAGCCACATCCACAGCTTTCCTAAGAGGAGTGGCTACAAAGGACATTCTAGAGGCTGCTATATGGAGCTCCGTGCATACATTTACCAAACACTACAACCTGCCTTTATACTCCAGATCCCGAGCAGGCTTTGCTTCGTCAGTCCTGCAGGGCATTTTAGCTACACCATCCTTTTCTTAGCTCCATCCACCCCCAGCTTGGCTATGGTATTCAACCCATATGTTATGACTGCAGTTGCATTCTTGAAGGACATAGTACAGTTTTGTACCTACCATAAATGTAGATGTCCGATAGATATGCAACTGCAGTCAGATTTTCCCTCCCCTCTTATCCTTCTTTATGGGTCCATTCCCCCTATTCCTATTAGCTGGGGGTATCTCCTATGGTGTATCTGTTTATTACGGTTGTGCATGTCTGGAATTGTTTATCCATTCACCAAATTTAGCCTTCCTAGGAGGGCACCTGGCATCTGGGGCAAGAAACACTGAAGAAGATGGCGTCGGCCGATGCCTTTATACTCCAGCCGTTGTGACGTCGGAGAGGAGGCGACACCAGCCAATGCCGGACCCAGACTTTGGAATTCGGCCGACCAAGGGCTGCCTGAGGCAGGACAACCCATATGTTATGACTGCAGTTGCATATCTATCAGACATCTACATTTATGGTAGGTACAAAACTGTACTTTCATGCTGTTGCTCTCTGGAGATGCATATGGCTGCTTTGTACACTGTGCATTCTTCTTCACGATTACTTTAGCAGTGTAAGCTTGGAGTCATTTTTAGCTTGCAGAAGTATTTGTCAAATGTGTGCAACATGTATGTTTTTTTTTTCTTTTGCACTGGTGCAGGCTTTTTCCTTAATGGGTGAGTTTCTTTTGGTGATAGCGAATCTGGTTAACAAATTACTTAAGTAAAATTAATTCTCACTTAATTTTCAAAAGGGTGTTGGGCATTTTGACCAGCAGCAGATCTGTGCAGAAAATATTTTTAGTGGCTAGTAAAATTTTGATATTAATAAGTACGTACAATTGCAGTTAACTGTTTTTTTTTTTATCAAAGGTAGATGCCATTCCCACCCTGCAGCACAGCTGCTCTGTTACATAATTACTCCAACTACAAGAAATTACTACTTTTCCAGTGTTACTATGTTATCTTATCAAAATGGATATATGCAGACTTCAGCAAAATCAGGTCACATTTCAAACTCCTCCTGTGTTCCTTTGCAAAATACTACAAATAATACAGGTGTTCTGCACCCTAGATACTGTTGTATGACCTACAAACTTAATTAGGCAAGATAAAAGCTAATTTCTCAAGAGAAGTTGATGGGTTGCCTCTGAGACCTTAAATCTTTATGTAATGTTACTATTATACCTTTCATAATGTTGTACAAATCATAGATGGATGAGACGATATTTGTGTAACAGACATCAACCACAGTTGTCCCTTTGATAGAGGGGGGTGACCCTTTTATGTCCAAACATCTTCATTACAATCTCACTTCTACTCACACTGGGTAACATTTTGAGGAGATGGCCAAATTTGGCTATGTGGAGCAATATGACTATTCACAAATCTGCAGTATGATTTAGGAAGGGAGCATTTTGCTCATATATCCCTAATTAAGCTTTCTGACTCCATTCTTCCTAACCCTAATCAAAGATTAATGAACTTGACTTCACCATATTCAAGACATTCAGCCTTCTAAGAATGGTCTTATGTATTTGCAGGAGCTGGGATTTCTCCAAGTGCATAGCTGGTATAATTATCCTTCATACTTTGTTTACACATAGTTATTTATGGAGTGTGGTTTTGAACTTATTTTAGCATGGCTGTTGTCTCTCAGGGCTCTTTATTGGGATTCCTACTCTTATTTTTTCCCCATTTTTTTTTAACCAAAGCATGAGGGCCTTTTCTCTGACATAACCTGACACACTTATTGACTTAAACACTTGCACATGCAGCAAGTAGGCATTGAAAGTAAACAAACGTGGGGCTACAGAAAGGAGAAAATTATCAGTTGATAAACCTCTGTGTAAACAAGATGTCCATGCTTATTTTGATGTTTTTATTTTGTTGTTTTTAGTCTTCTTTCCTTTTGTCCTCTTTGCAATTTTTTGAGCACTCCAGCAAAAAGCAAAGGAAACTCTAACCAACAATCATCAAAAAATAGACTGCACCACCAGCTTTAACTCTGGGAACTTTGCTGTTGCCACTTATGTATAGTGTAGGAGCCTGCTTTTGTGACAAGTGTTATGGCTTGTTAAAATGTGTTCTAATCAGCTAGAGTGCATACTGCAGGGGTGACAGCTGCAAACCTTCTTCCTCTTAGCCCCCCACACTTTTCATCCATTTCACTCTTGATACATTTTGCTTAACTTGTCTGCTTTTTGTTAAGGTATTTAGCCTCTCTCAGTAGAGTTGTAGCCTTCAGGCCCTCCCATCAGTACTTATTCTTTACTAATTAAACAAACATGCGAAGTCTCAAGCTGCTTTAGCTACATAGTGTGCAGCAAACAGAGGAGTGCAAATGCAAAAGAGAATAAAAGCCACCATTGCAGACTAGTAAGCAGCATGCAACTTCTACCTGTGGTGTACTCTTACTGATAGTTAAAACCTAGTCCTTGATGTTTTTTCTTAGAGAAAACCTTCTAGTTCTTTAACAGGGTGTAAGCCTGCTCTGTTCACCCTTGTGTGCGGGCTCACTCTGCATCCCCCATTCCCACCCCCACTTTCATTACATTTGTATTCTGTATGCTCCACCTCTTCCTGCTGTCTGGCCAATTAGCTATACCCAATCAGTTAACACCTCTCTACTGTCTCATCTCTCTCTCCACACTCCTCCACTCTAGTCACATTACACTAATTCCCACCCATGTCAATTGACCTCACCACCTTCTCCTTGTCATCTACTTTACGTTGGTGTCCCCACTTTATCCCCCAGAACCTTCTACTAGAGCAACATACTTCCATTATCTACCTCTTGCCTTGTTTCTCAAACACTGCTCTTCATATCAACATGATACATCTTTAACTGTCTGCCTCCCTTTTCCTTTCCCTGTCAACATCTTTCCACATTCCACTTTACTGTCAAACAACTCCAATTCTCCCCATCACTCACATCACCAACACCCTCCTTAATCCACAGCTCATATCTCCATCATACCTCTCCTACATAATTTTTCAAGATTAATATATTTCCAATCACCGCCCATACTCTCATACCAAAGCCTAGAAGTTTTGCTTCCTTAAACCTCCCCACATAATTATTACTTTCATGGAAACACTTCTAGGCAGGGACATCCACATCCACCCCAACCCAGGACAACCCCTGCCTCTCTCAATTATACACCTCGCTCCTCTTCTCCTCATCCCCTCCCTCCTCCCCCTAAATCATTACAGATTTTCTCCTTAAATATTCAAAGCCTAGTAAACAAAATCACAGAACTTCATTCCTTCATTGCCAACATCTCCCCCATATCTTAATTCTTCTCTGAAACCTGACTGAAATCCCATTATCTCAAACACAGAAATCCTACCTCCAGGCTATAGCATCTTCTGCTCCAACAGAACCAACGAGAAGGGTGGAGGTGTTGCCATCCTTTATATTGAAAAACTCATTCTCTCTCCACTCAATTTCTTTACCCAACTTTGAGCCTACAGAACCCCTTATGGGCAGTTGTCATCTAAATCAACATACATTTGCCATAGCATCTACATACCTCCCGGAAATAATATCCCCATCCTTGAGAACATTCTTTCGTGTCTTGCTAACAGTAATCCATATGAAACCATTCTTCTTGATGTTAACCTTGATTGGGCCAAACTTTCTACTTCATCTCCCAATCATAGTCTCAACCTTCATGGTTTCTACCAACTTGTAGCCTCCCCTACTCATACTAACAAAAACTCTGCCTCTAGTCCTTCTCTGGATTGGATTCTCACTTCAGATCCCAACCTTTATCATAAACCTGGCACACTTCCTCTTTTAGTGACTGGTCCCTGACTTTTATCCATAGATTCTGCAAACATACTTCTAAAGACCACCTCTACAGAGATTGTCATAAACTCAACCCTGACACTTTTAATTCATCTTTGTCTAATGTAAAATGGTCCTTCTTTCAACACATCCCTCTCAATGAGGCCATAACATCTTTTAATAAAATATTCCTAGACATACGTAACTTCACGGCACCTTTCAGAAAAATTGGAATAAAATCTAACAGCCCCCTGGTTCACAAAACATACCCACTCCATTATACATAAGAGAAAGTATCTGGAAAGCCTGGTTCAAAAATAAGTCCCCTATTCTACTTCAAAGATAGAATTTCAGAAACCAAAAAACTTAACGACAAGAAAACTTTCTTCTGTTCCAACCAATGTAATCAACATAAAAATCCAAAAAATTCTGGAATTCCATTAATCATCATCTTTATCCTGGCAATCAACCCCTTCCCATAAAATACTGCTATTGAAACTGCCACTCTCCTTAACAACTATTTCATTGAAACAATCCAAAAACATGCACAAAATAGTAATACCTCCTCTTCCCCTCCAACATAATTCCTCTTGATACACAAAATAGTAATACTTCCACTACCCTCATTCACCTTCAAACATGACACCCTTCAATACCTTCTCTTTCAAACCTGTCCCAAACTCCATCAAATCCCTCCTTTCCAAACTCAAACCTTGCTCCCCCTTTGCTAGTAAACTGCCTGCTTTCTTTCTCAAAATTACTGCAGAATCCATTGCCTACCCCATCTCCATACTTGTACATCATTCCATTACTGACGCCTGTGTCTTTCTACACTATTCCTCTTCATAAGGGCAGAAACTCTACTTATCCATCTAACTATAGACCCATTGCCATCCTGTTCCCCATTTCCAAAGTTCTGGAAAAGTGTATTCACACCCAGCTACTCAAACACCTCCTTGATAACCTGCTAATATTTACCCGACATGGCTTTAGACCCTACCACAGCAATTCAACTGCACTACTTTACTTCACCCATACTGTAACTGAGGCCTGGGTCAACAACATGCTAGTCTCATGTTTATTTCTTGATCTCGCTAAAGCTTTCAACACTGTCTCTCACTAAACTTTCCAAACTCCAGCTTTCTACTTCCTCCTTAAACTGGTTCTCAAGTTAAGTCTATTAAAGTGTCCTAGTTTGCATCATGGTGTCGCCTCTTGAGTCTGTTTTTGTTGGAATAGACAGCAATCCATTCACTGGCAAACTGTCTTCTCCCCCTTCCAACCTGTCGACACTGATGTTCCACAAGGATCTGTCTTAGGCCCCCTCTTGTTCAATATTTTTACTAACAATCTACTTTCTGCCTGTAACCTCACAACACTCCTTCAATATGCTGACTATTCTACTCTTATTACCACTGCACATAGCATCCCTGATCTCTTTTTCCTGACTCAGAACTCCTTTTCTTCTGTCGAAACATGGCTGTCTGACAATCAACTCATACTTAATCCTGAAAAAACTAAACTACTTTTCTTCCTTCTTAAAACACTGACACATGACAAGTCCTCCTTTTCCATACTCTCCCTCAACAATGTCAGCATTAAACTCGAACCCCATACCAAGCTATTAGGTATCATTAGTGATGATGAATTAGCATATGACATACACATCCAATGTTGTATAAAGAAAACATACCTGAAACCTGGTCTACTCTATTGCAATCAGAAATTCCTTACACTTTCCTCCAAAATATTCCTAGCTCAGTCTCTCCTATTACCTTGTCTTATGTATGTAGCACCTATTCTTACAAATATTCAAACTATGCTACTCTCCAAACCTGAACAAACTTATAATAAAATTGCCAGATTTGTCACTAGTCTCCCTTATAATTCCCATTACTCTCTCTCCCTTAAAGCACTCCAATGGCCTGAATTCTCTAACCAATTATTACTGCAGCAACTACATACTTACCCATTCAATCCTGAATTACACCTCTTCCTGCCCCTCCATCTTTAACCTAGTATCTTACTACAACCAACAAACTCCTCCTTGATATCTACAAACCTAACAAGAATATTGGAAAATCTCTCTAAGTACTCTGTAGCCCATGCCTGGAGCACACTTCCCCTTAATATAAGACAGATCTCCCAAAAATATCTGTTTAAATATGAACTTAAATATCTACTAAGGACTTGGTCTTGCCCGTGTCTAACCCCCCCCCCACATGACAACTTTATCATTTACTCATCCTCTTCTCATCTATCTATATAACCCCCTTTTGTTCTCCTCTTCTGTCATGTAATTTTTTCTGAAGTTTATATTCAAAATATATCCCTGAATTTAAAACCTAATATTTACATCAGCACAATGTCTCTGTCAAATGCTTTAAGTGCATTTCATAGCTTGTACTAATTCTGTAATCTTGTTGTTACTTTTATTTTTATTTCATCTACAGTATGTAGTGACAACTGTTGCTACTATTCCTCATGTTATGTGTTCTGTACAACTGTTCATTTTTGTTGTGTTTCTAATTTTTACAAGATTGTGAACTAATTGGAGCTTTTCTCCTCTGAAAATGAGTCTTTGACTCGGTTGGACTAACCCAGTTAACAAATGTCAAATAAAAATAAGCAATAAACTGATAGACTTATTTTGTTTTTCAAATTTAAATGATCTAGAGCCTTCTCGTACTGCAAGTGATCTGTTTCTAGATCTCGTGCTTAGACAGAAATGACAGGGGGCATAAGGTATTTATTAGTATTGTATTAACCAGGTTTCATCTCAAATGTAATTTTTAAAGCAGACAAGTTCCAAGTGTAAGTTTCGGTAGCAAGATGGTACTTTGGGGGGGTGGGACTCTTGCTGTAGGTAAAAATCTATTGAAGATTCAAGTATTTAGACAGTACCTATGATCAGAAGCTTATGTTCATTGATCTTGGGCTTGTGAAGGGAAATAGCAAGACAAGTGTACTACTGTAATTGTTTATATCCTAAGTGCTGATGTCTGGCTGACAACTGCTTGCACAGACTGACTTGCCAGCACCACCTTTATATTTTCTACTTTTGTAGCAGTGTTTAGTTCTAGTCTTCTTTACACATGCTGATTATAAGATTTTTCAGCAGCAAACTCTGAAGACTTCACCCTTATTTACCATATTTCAGTGTCAACCAGCCAGCATTCTTGCTACACCTGCAGTTCATAACACAGACACTTTACTACTGTCTTCTCATGTCTGACTGTGGTAGGCACTGTGAAGAAATTCACACAATGTGATGTCCTGCCACCATTATTGGCTCTTTTTCAAATATCTTATTTTAAACAATTCAATGTTCCAGCTTACAGTGTGGTAATACTTCAAGCAGCCTTGTGCCTTTCCTGTGGAATGTCCTGCTAGAAAATGTGCAGAATAGTAGAAAATGGAGGCTATTTGTTTCCCAAAATAAAATTGTTTTGTACAAGGTGTACTTAATATAATGTAGTATTTTGATAATTATAGTTTGGTTTGAGGAAAGATGCATCTTAACACAGACTTTATCAAGCTCAAGTTAATTTTGAGCCCTACTTTTTTATCTTTCTGCTTTACTTGTTCATCTGGAATTTTGTGTCCTACAGATGTTTTCATCCCACAGTTTTGAATGGATTCTTTGTTAATTAGTTTGAATCATTAAGATGTTGGGATTAAATGGATGTCATAAGTTGAAATTAAAAAAACTCCAAAATCAAAACAAACTGGTAAAAACAGAAATAGCAAGCAGACTGTAAGTTCATCACACCATTTAATTGTGAGCGCTTTCGTTGAAGCCAGTGCTCCAACGTCTTCAAACAAATTCAAGACAACACATAAAACTTTACATATCCATCCATTAACAAATTAGATCCAATTAAAACAAGATTTATACTCATTAAATAAAATCAATTGATTAGCATTTTAGTACAGTGCCTCTAATACTAAGTTAAAAACTCTTATTCAAACAATTATTCTAAAATATATGCGTATATATGTATGTAAAATAATTCACATTTAATTATTAACCAAGCACTAAGTCGACAAATTAATATGCATCAATCGGATGTATTTTAAACTTCAAAGCACTTGCTAGATGAGATATCTGTTTTTTTTTTAGATTTTAGTCCCATTAATTATAACAGTTGTCGATTTAGTGCTTGGTTATAACAACACACATGCGTAGGAGAATAGTTGTTTATATGTTTCTCTTTCATCTTTTCTTTGTATGCAAGGATGGGGTTGATCACGAGCTGATTTGGCAGTGTTTTTTTTTTTTATATGTTTTGGTTTGGATGTAACAACTTACTTTCATGTAATATTAGATGTTCATCATGTTTCACTGTTGCAGTCATTACACTTGGGTTATCCTGCTGGCAGGCTACCCGCAGTCGGCCTGAATTCCAAAGTCCTGGTCCGGCGTCGGTTGCTGTTGCCTATTCCCTGACATCAGTGTGCCAGGGGTATAAAAGATGCAGCTGACGCCATTTTCTTCAGTCTTGCTGCGCGGTGCCCGAACCAAAAGCAGTTTGCAAGTGCCAGTCGGCCGACTCCTGAGATTTTCGAAATCGAATTTCAGATCAGGTTTCCATTTCCTCTGACTCCTCTTCAGAACAGGGATACTCTCTTCCTCCCTATGAGGATTCTTATGCTGAAGAATCTATTCCTTCAGCCTCTCCTCCTGAGGATTATTCTTTTGGGGAAACTCTGCATACCATGAGGGAGCATTCTCACTGGGAGAGCCAAGATTACTCAATCTAAGAAAAGGCTCAGAGACTTTCTTTTACTGCCTCAACACAGACCTCTTGCTATTCCTCCTGTTCTAGGCATTGTAGATGATGTATTTTCAGAGTCCGGCCTGTCTCCTGACTCTTCCTGCACCTGTTAATCCAGGCAGATACTACAGGGTTGCAGATTCTCATAAATTTCTATATAAAAACCCTGCTGCTGACCCAGAAACTATATCTCAGGGTCCCAAAGGGGTCAAGGCTTCCACTGCAAAAAAAAAAAACCCTGTCCCCTCTGATAGAAATTCTAGGTCACTGGACAGATGGGGGAAAAAAGTTTACACTTCTGCTGCAAGGGCTTTAAATTGTCAGTTTCATATGCTTAAATATCAGCAATTCTTAATGTTACTGCTAAAACAGAAAATGTTGACAAATTCTGAATGTTCTGAAAACAAGGAAATGCAGGATTTATTGCATGCAGCAATGCAGGATTTATTGCATGCAGCTGAACAAGTGGGAAAGCATGTGGTTTTGATTCACTGGAGGCCTCTTGCAGGGCCGCTGTTACAGGTTCTGTCATTAGAAGGCATGCTTGGTTAAAGGAACAGAATCTGCCTGATCACATTAAAGCAAAATTATTGGATGCTCCATTACAGCATGATACTTTGTTTGGTGTTAAGGCAGAAGAGGTGTTGAAGAAAATGGAGGATAAAGCGAATCTATGCAGACAGTAAATGATTTCTTAAAGGTATAGCCACCGAGATTTAGCAGGAACTGGCCTTCAAAGAATTGGTCCTTTCCAGTGTCAGACAGGCCACAAAGAGGCAGATCCCAGCCCCAAGGCTCATATAGGCCTAAACAATGGGGTGCTTCTACCTCCAAAAGCAGAGAAGACAAATCACAGCCATATAGGAAACAGTCCCAATGACTTTCCTCTGCCAATGCCAAGCACTTATCTTTTGGCAGCCTCCTTAGGTGAAAAACTAGCACTTTTTTCACAAAATTGGCACATGATCACCCAGGACAAATGGGTCTTGAATATAGTGTCTCAGGGCTACAGGTGCCACTTTCACACCCTTCCAAAGACAAAAGGTATGCCAGACCTGCCACACAATCAATGGGCAGAGGCACAAAAGCAAGTTTCATCTCTCATGGACATGAGGGCTATTTAGCGAGTACCACAGCAAGAGCAGTTACAAAGATTTTACTCAAGACTTTTCTTGGTACCCAGAAAGGACAAAGTCTGGAGACCAATACTGGACCTGTCTATTCTAAACACTTTTCTGGACTCTGCAGCAGCTTCTGCCCATGCTGGGCAAGAAGGCTTGGCTTGTAACTTTGGACCTCAGAGGCATACCTGCATGTCCCAATCAGACAATCTTGCAGAAGATTCCTCAGATTCATAGCTGGCTCAATGCACTACCAATTCTCGGCACTGCCCTTTGGCTTATCTACTGCGCCCAGGGTCTTCACAAAATGCCCGGCACCAGTAATTGTATTTTGCAGACAAAGAGGAATCCAAATATATCCCTACTTGGACGACTGCCTTAATCAAGCAGAGACCAAAGACGCTCTACTGAAGCATCTGGCATTTGTAAAAAGATTACTAATTTGCCTAGGGTACACAGTAAACAAAAAGAAATCAAAACTAGTACCCTCTCGAAATAATATTCCTGGGTGCAAGCTTAAATACAACTGCCCCAGATGGCTTATCTCACGCCAGACAAACAAAGGCATCTGACTTCTTACTTTGAAAAGATGGCAACAAAGACCCAGTTATCTGCAAGAAAAATTCTGCAGGCTTTGGGCTTCATGGCATCCTGCATTCTGCTAATTCCATATGCAAGACTGCATATGAGGAAGCTACAATGGTATCTAAAAAGTGTTTGGACTCAAACATTGCCCACAGCCTGGAAACATTAATTACCCTCATTCCCTGCCTGCAACAGGAGTTTCGATGGTGGGCACAGGCCTGTCACCACAACAAGGGACAGCCATTCACTTTACCCACAGCCAGGCAGTCTCCAACAACAGATGCATCAGATTATGCCTGGGGGGCCCATATGGCAGGAAAATGTATTCAGGGCACATGGCCCGCATGCCAAATGCATCTTCATATCAATCAAAAAGAGATGCTAGCTGTACAGAATGCCCTGACAGCCTTCAAGGATCTACTTCATCCAGGACAACTGCTGATGAAGACGGACAATACTACAGTCATGTGGTACATAAACAAACAAGGAAGCACACATTCCTACCCCCTATGCAGACAAGCCATGACTTTATGGAACACAGCATTGACTTATCAAGTACACCTGCAAGCACAATTCCTGCCAGGAAAGACAAATACTTTGGCAGACGAACTAAGTAGAAACCTCATGGACCCTCACAAGTGGAAACTAGATCCACAAATCTTCAGCATGATAACAAGGAAATGGGGATGCCCAGACCTAGATCTATTTGCCTCCCCTCACAACTGCCAACTACAGAGATTCTGCATAAGGACTTATCACAAACAAGCATGGAAAGTGGATGCTCTGTCATTCAGCTGGAAAACCCTTACAGTATATGCCTTTCCTCCACTGCCTTTCCTCCCTAAGGTACTCCTAAAGGTCAGACAAGAAAAGCCAAAAATGATACTGATTGCCCCAGACTGGTCATGCCAGCACTGGTATCCAATCCTAAAGAGCTCGTCTCAAGGCCCAGCCTGGACTTTACCTCAAATTCCTCATTTACTGACCCAACAAAACAATCAGATCCTGCACAGCCAACTCACTAAATCTGGCTGCATGGCAGATAATATAACCACTCAGAACACACCTCTCTCTAAAGCAGTTATGGATGTTATTTTGGAGGCCAGGAGGCCCAGCACCAGAAAATCTTATGCAGAAAAATGGAAGTGATTCTGTGCTTGGAACCAGGCACAAGGAGTTGACATGCTTGTACAAAATATTCCTCAGATTTTACAATACCTAACTCAGATGCTGGACAAAGGCCTATCATTCTCATCAATTAAGATCCATGCCTCTGCCATTTCAGCTCATTACAATACAGACCCACCTATTTTTTCACATCCACAAGGAGAGCACCAATACCTGCATGGGACCTCAATTTTGTCTTGGAAAAGCTCACACTGCCTCCTTTTGAGCCAGACAATACAGCTGAGATAAAATTCTTATCATGGAAAACAGCTCTGCTCCTAGCAATAACTTCAGCAAGAAGAGTCTCTGAGTTACAGGCATTAATGGCTGTGGAACCTTTTATTATTTTCCATCCGGACAGGGTTTCTCTAAGGACAAACCCAACATTTATGCCTAAGGTAGTGTCCAGTGTGGCTCTTAACCAAACCATTCATTGCCTACCTTTTATCCAAACCCACAGAATAAATGGGAGAGACTTCTGCATTCTTTGGACATACACAGACAGCTACACTTCTACTTGGACAAAACTAAAGCTTTCAGAAAGACTGAGCAACTTTTAGTGGCATATGCTGCAGGATTGCAAGGAAAAGCTATTTCAAAGCAGACTATTTCAAAATGGATAGGCCACTGCATTCGTTTCTGCTATTCACAACATGGCAAATCAGTGCCTAAGGGCATTAGGCCACATTCAACCAGAGCAGCAGCCACTTCAGCAGCCTTCCTCAGAGGAGTACCAACCAAGGATATTTTGGAGGCTGCAACTTGGACTTCAGTGCACACTTTTTTACAAAGCACTACCACTTACCTCTTTACTCTAAATCCAGAGCAGGCTTTGCCACTGCAGTTCTGCAGGGCCTCATAGCCACTCCTAATTCTACTTAGGCCCAGCCACCCTACCTCAGCTGTGGGATTCAACCCAAGTGTAATGACTGCAACAGTGAAACAAACATAGTACAGTTGTGTACCTACCATAAATGTAGATGTTGAAGTATATTTACTGTTGCAGTCCAGGTTACCCTCACACCTTCCCCCTTTTCATTGCTGGGACTTATCTGTACTTCTCTATTCTATACAACCTATGTGATGTATTTGCTTGTAGATGAAGGTTATGTTTGTTAGTGCATGCTTTATTATAAGCAGAATGTTTAGCCTACCCTTTTGGGGGCACCTGACATCTGGGACAAGAAAAACTGAAGAAAATGGCATCGGCTGCATTTTTTATACCCCTGGCGCACTGACGTCAGGGAAGAGGTGACAGCAACTGACGCCGGACCAGGACTTTGGAATTCAGGCCGACTACGGGTAGCCTGCCAGCAGGATAACCCAAGTGTAATGACTACAACAGTGAATACACTCGAATATCTACATTTATGGTAGGTACACAACTGTACTTTTGTATTATTCAATCAACTTTTTGCAGTAAGTATCCACAACAAGCTTTTTGCAATGTTTACATATCTGTAGATATATGTTTTAGAAATATGAATACTTAAATATGAATTATAGAATAATTTTATGAATAAGAGTTTTTAACTTAGTATTAGAGGCACTGTACTAAAAAAGGTAATTGATTTTATTTAATGAGTATAAATCTTAATTGTTTTAATTGGATCTAATTTGTTAATGGATGGATATATAAAGAGAGTTTTATGTGTTGTCTTGAATTTGTCTGAATAATTTGGAGCACTGGCTTTGACGAAAGCGCTCACAATTAAATGGTGTGGTGTTCTTAGTCTGATTGCTATTTCTGTTTTTATAAGTTGAAATTGAACAAAAAAGACATTTTTATGTTCCTTTCTTCCTGTTGAGGATAAGAACTCTGAACAACCCTCTGTAAATTTCAGTTCTATTTGTAGCCTCCAGTGTTGATCACTGTATCTCCTATCCTTCAAGTTTACTTGTATGTTTTTTTGTGAGGATATTATTCCTGTTGCCCTGTAATTCATTCTGTATATTCATTTTTCCAGGTTATTCATTCCTGCAGCCAGTGCATGTTTTTAATGTACCCATTTTAAGTTTAACTATAACATATTTCAAAAAGTGTAACTAATTTCAAAAGGTCAAGCTGAACTCATTATACCCTAGTAATGTCTCTAGCTCTTTCTTCCATTATATCCTACTGAAATCTCTAGACATCAAATATTGCTTGCTCATATTTGAATTAATAATTCCAAAACCGTGCATACAGAGTAATAAAATATTCCACATTAAAACTTACACAATGACAAAATCAGCTGTAAATGTAATATTTGTTCACATTATAGGTTCATAGATTAGTACTAAGCTAACTGCTCTTGCGAGCCATTTTAAGCCTAGCCAATTATCCCTTGTGAGAGTCGAACCCTGCACCTTGTGTTTGTAAGGGAAACACCTTAACCATTAGGTCACCCTCCCAACCATGTCATGATTCTCTAAATATTTCAAAAAACAAGTTGCACTGACAAAACTGCATAGCCTCATACAAAAGCTTTCCAGTGTATGAACAAAATGTTTCTGACAATACATGTGTGGCCTGACCAGTTGCTGAGATATTGTAAGTTGTTTATAAAATATTATAAATTTAATGGCTAATGTGCTTACTGCGATTTATAACATCCAGTTTAAGACCTAGAATCTAAAGAATACTGCTACTTTAAAAAGTAGTTTGTGCTGAAGAAGTGGGCATTTATGTTTCTTTAGTAAACCTATGGTTCCAGACATATGAACATTTATTTGAAGTATAAATACATAATTTGATTGCATCAGCAAAGCGTAGGCTAACCCCATTAGAAGTTGCAGTGCAAATTGCCAGTGCTCTACTGGAGGGAATAAGTTAGGTAATTATCCTGACACAGTGATCCCACTTGCATCCTTAAAGAAGGCAAGTTGCATAGTTCTCAAGTATCGGGGGTTGTCCTGAGCTACCCAGTTCTACTTAAAGCCCCCTGACCTCCCAATACAGCTGTTTGCAGTCCTGAGAATGTAACAGTAAAGACCTCTGAACTAGCTACAGATGGCTGAGCCAGTCATAATTTACTGTTTCTAATTATCATAATGCTAGCAGTGTGGCGCTACCCCCCACAAACAGACATCACATTTTATTCCTGCCTGCTTCACAGGTTTACCCAAGATGTACTGTGATGTCCTTCAAGAATGCAACTGCAGTCATAACATATGGGTTGTCCTGCCTCAGGCAGCCCTCGGTCGGCCGGATTCCAAAGTCTGGGTCCAACGTCGGCTGATGTCGCATTTCTCTCCGACGTCAGAGCGGCTGGAGTATATAAGCATCAGCCGACGCCATCTTCTCCAGTCTTTCTTGCCGTGCGGTGCCCGAAGCAGAAGCAGTTCGCAAGTGCCGGTCGGTCAGCTCCTGTTTTCTAAGATCCGAAGTCATCAAAAAAGCTAAGTACCCCATTGGGGACCTTTTCTTGCCTCAGCCGATGTCAGAAATTACTGAAAAAGTAAATAATTGTTTGTCTTGTGGTAAACAAATACCTCATAAGGATTTCCACTCTTACTGCCTCCCTTGCCTTGGCCTAGACCACGATGTCTCGGCCTGTGCCGCCTGTGCTCGCTTCAATAAACGCACACTCAGGCGCCGGGCGGAGTTCGCTGAAGACTTTTGAAAAAAAAAAATTATACAATGCCGTCGGAATTACCGACATCGCAGACTCCTAAGAAACGAAAAGACTGGGACCGACATCCTCGGCCCACGTCTTCCACCGACACCACGCCAAAACCAACCGCGAGTGCCTCGGTTCCCTCTGAGGTGGTTATTTCACGCTCCAAGACCGCGATACCAATGCCTCGATCGAGACCACACCAACGCCAGTTATTGATTTTCCTCCGGATACTGAAACCGAAGAAATTCCCGAGACCATTGCTGTGGATAAGGTCACTCCTGCACGTTGAGCTGCTAGGCCTCCCATGTCCATGTCTATCAAGGCCTACACACGTGCTAAGGCAGCCAGCAAGACCAAGCACCTTACTGCTAAAACCTTACCTCAGCCTACTCCTGAAACACAAATCATGACTATGGCCGCAGACTTAATTTCCATGATCAGAGGTTCCCAGGCCCATCCTGAGAGAGGATCCCAGCCTCCTCCTGATAAGAGGCCCAGGGTTGAGCCCTCTGACCCTCTCCCTTCAGATGAAGATTCTGAGGACTCTGTTCACTCCGATAGCCAGGAAGAGCCCTTCCAGACCTATGAGGACTCAGATGCAGAGGACTCCATCCCCTCGGCCTCCCCTTCTGAGGATATTTCTTTTGGGGAAGTTCTGCATTCCATGAGGGAACATTTTAAGTGGCAAGGCCAGGAATATTCTGATTCCAGAAAGAACCTTCCTTAAAAAGCCCCAACACAGGCCCTTAGCTATACCTCCTGTGCTTGATGTTTTGGATGATCTATACTCTGACTCCAGTGTTACCCCTGATACTCTTCCTCCTGCTCCTGCCAAGCCTGACAGATACTATAGAGTTCCTGAAACACATTCTCATTTCTTTAGGGCCCATGCTGTTGATTTAGAAACAATTTCACAGGGACCGAAAGGGGTTTCAGCTACCACCTCCAAAAATCCTTTGCCTTCCAACAGGGAAGCTAGGTCATTAGAGAGATGGGGGAAGAAGGTTTACACCTCTACTACTTTATCTATGAGAGCTCTCAGTTGTCTCTTTCATATTTTTCAATATCAGGATTTCCTGTTAGATGAATTACAGAAAACATTGGCCTCTCCTGAACCTTTAGATAGGAAGTCTTTGCAGGAGGCTGTACATAATTCTCAGCAAGTTAGCAATCACTTTCTTCAGTGTGGATATGATGCATTGGAAGCTTCATGTAGGGCAGCTATGACAGGGGCGGTCATTCGTAGACATGCATGGTTAAAAGAACAACCTCTACCAGATCATGTTAAGGCAAAACTTCTTGATGCACCCTTGGAAAAGAACAAGCTTTTTGGTGCTAACGCTAAAGATGTGTTAAAGTCCATTGAGGAAAAAGCCAAGTCAGTTCAGACAGTCAAAGATTTCCTCCAGGTTCAACCACCCAGATTCAGCAGGAATTGGCCTTCCAAAAACTGGTCCTTTCCTAATCCTGAAAGATTTCAAAGGGGCAAAAACAGTGGCGAGGAAGAGGACAATACAGAGGTTCCTACAGGAGACGACAATGGCAACCAGCAAACCAAAGAAGTGACACAGGGGTTTCTCCTGCCCCACAGGGACAACCTCAATGACTTTCCTCTACTTCTGCTGACCAAGGAGCAAACAGAAGCTCCTTTGGGCCGAAAATTATCTCTGTTTTCAGACAATTGGCACAGATTGACAAAGGACAAATGGATTTTGGACATTATAGACCAAGGTTACAAATTCCACTTTCATACCTTGCCAAGAAAACAAGGCATGCCAAACCTACCACAAAACCAGAGGGCAGAGGCTATCAAGCAAATTTCTCTGCTTGCTCAGATCAAAGCAATAGAAAAGGTTCCACAACAAGAACAAGGCCAGGGGTTTTATTCAAGACTGTTCCTTGTTCCAAGAAAAGAAACTCAATGGAGACCAATACTGGATTTGTCCACATTAAACACTTTTCTCATAGTACCAAAGTTCAAAATGCTGACTCTACAGCAACTCCTTCCCATGCTGGGCAAGGGGTCTTGGCTGATTACTCTGGACCTCAAGGAGACATACCTGCATGTCCCTATCAGACACAGCTGCAGAAGATACCTCAGATTCCTTGCAGGGCCAGAGCATTATCAATTCTCAGCATTGCTATTTGGCTTATCTACTGCGCCCAGAGTATTCACGAAATGCCTGGCTTCAGTAATTGCTCATTGCAGGCTCCAGGGGATCCAAATTTACCCGTACCTGGACGACTGCCTCATACAAGCAGACGACAAACTGATTTTGACAAAAAACTTGAATTATGTCATACAATTGCTACAGGCTCTGGGATACACAGTCAACTTCCAAAAGTCAAGACTTCAGCCATCCCAGCAAATAACCTTCTTAGGAGCCAAACTAGACACAGCCTCTCAAATGGCTTACCTGACAGAAGACAATCAAAAGAAGTTAACTCATTATTTCAAAGGTTTGGCAAAGCTCACCCAGATGACTGCAAGGAGATTCCTACAGGCCCTGGGTTACATGGCATCCTGCATTCTCCTGGTTCCATTAGCAAGACTACACATGAGAAAGCTTCAATGGTACCTAAAACGTTTATGGTCTCAACACAGCAACAACCTAGAGACAACCAATACCGCTCATTCCATGCCTACAAAAGGAATTTCTATGGTGGGCCTCGGTAAGCCAGGCAAACACAGGTATGTCATTCAAAAAACCTCAAATAACACAGACCATGACCACAGATGCCTCAGACCTTGGATGGGGGGCGCACATGGAGGGCAGATGTATTCAAGGGCAATGGTCTCCAAAGGAAACACATCTGCATATCAACCAAAAAGAAATGTTGGCAGTAAAACATGCCATCGAGGCCTTTCAACAACAACTTCAGCAAGGCCACCTGCTAATACGGACAGACAACACCACTGTGATGTGGTACATAAACAAGCAGGGGGGCACCCATTCTTACCCCCTTTGCAGACTGACAATGAATCTTTGGGAAAAATCACTGAGTTTAAACATACAGTTGCAATCCCAGTTTGTTCCAGGCAAAGACAATGTGCTGGCGGACAGCCTAAGCAGGAATTTCCTAGACCCCCACGAGTGGAGGTTACATCCAGAAATCTTCATATGACTCACCTCGACATGGGGCAGGCCAGAAGTAGACCTATTTGCCTCCCACCTCAATCATCATCTACAAAAGTTCTGTTCAAGGACATATCATCCACAAGCATGGAAAATAGATGCTCTCTCATTCAACTGGAACTTCCTAAAAATCTATGCATTCCCACCTCTGCCACTGATGACCACAGTATTACTAAAGATCAAAGCAGAGAAGCCCAAGGGGATCCTAATAGCTCCAGACTGGCCAAGACAGCACTGGTACCCACTACTACGGAGCATATGTCACAACAAAAAGTGGGCCCTACCCCAATGGCCCCAACTTTTGACTCAACACAACTTCAAGACAGTACATCCCAACATTCAGACGCTGCAGCTAACAGCTTGGGAGATCCAATGAATAACCTCAATCTATCTCTCTCCAAGGACGTTCAGCGGATACTAACAGAAGCCCGAAGACCATCCACCAGAAAGGTTTACTCAGCAAAATGGAAGAGATTCAGCATTTGGAATACCAGCAAGGGTCATGATGCATCATTATTGAACATCCCACTCATTCTGGAATATTTGGCAGATATGCTACAGAATGGACTCTCATATTCTTCCATAAAAATACATGCTTCAGCCAGCTATTTCAGCTAGATACAACACTGATCCGCCTGTGTTTTCACATCCTTTGTTAAGGCAATTCCTTAGGGGAATCAAGAATATAAAGCCACCAAGAAAGGCTCCAGTACCAGCTTGGGACCTCAACTTTGTCCTAGAAAAACTGACTCTACCCCCCTTTGAGCCAGCTGCTTCTGTGGACCTACAATTTCTCTCATGGAAGACAGCTTTCCTGTTGGCAATTACCTCAGCAAGAAGGGTTTCAGAATTACAGGCCCTAATGGCAATACCACCGTTCATAACCTTTCACAGAGACAGTCTCTCCTTACGAACCAACCCTACCTTTCTGCCAAAAGTGGTATCGAGGGTTTCTTTAAATCAAGCAATTCACCTGCCTACTTTCTTTCCCAATTCTGAGAACAAAGGGGAAAGACTGTTGCATACCTTGGACATTCACAGACAACTTCGCTACTACCTGGACAGAACCAAGACCAATAGGAAGTCTGATCAGCTTTTTGTAGCTTACGCCCCTGGAGTACAAGGAAAAGCAATTTCCAAACAGACTATTTCAAAATGGATTGGACATTGCATCAGATTCTGTTATTCCTTCCATGGAAAGAGTGTACCAGCCAATGTCAGACCACACTCCACCAGAGCTACAGCCACCTCTACAGCATTCTTAAGAGGGGTGCCTACAAAAGACATTCTAGAAGCTGCTACATGGAGCTCCGTGCATACATTCTCAAAACACTACAGCCTCCCTTTATATTCCAGATCCAGAGCAGGCTTTGCTTCGGCAGTCCTGCAGGGATTGATAGCTACACCATCCTTTTCTTAGAGCATTCCACCTCCCCCAGCTAAGCTGTGGTATTCTACCCATATGTTATGACTGCAGTTGCATTCTTGAAGGACATAGTACAGTTTTGTACCTACCATAAATGTAGATGTCCGATAGATATGCAACTGCAGTCGGTTTTCCTCCCTCCTTCCCTCTATGCCTTGGGTCCACTCCTATCCCTATTATCCTTAGCTGGGGATAGCTGTTATGGTGTATCTGTTTATTGCTTATTTATTGTCTGGAAACCTATTCTTGTCTTCCAATTTGATTACAGCCTTCATTGGAGGGCACCTGGCATCTGGGGCAAGAAACACTGAAGAAGATGGGGTCGGCTGATGCTTATATACTCCAGTCGCTCTGACGTCGGAGAGAAATGCGACATCAGCCGACGTCGGACCCAGACTTTGGAATCTGGCCGACCGAGGGCTGCCTGAGGCAGGACAACCCATATGTTATGACTGCAGTTGCATATCTATCGGACATCTACATTTATGGTAGGTACAAAACTGTACTTTTTCCATTAAGTACACATTCTAAGCATGCAGGTATTCTGCGGTGGTGCAACGGTAGCATTGTTGCCTCACAGCAAGAGGTTCTCCCGTTCGATTCTCAGCTGAAGTGCGGGGAGTGCCTTCTGTGTGGAGTCTGCATGTCCTCCAAATGGTTGGGTGGGCATTCGAAAGACATGCATAAATGGGCGTGCCTTCGAAGGTTGAACGTTGAGCTGGCACCTCGGCGTTCGTGAAAATCTGCCAATCATTAGCAGATCGGAGTTCTGCTGTGGCAACCCCTAAAAAGGAAAAGCCAAAAGACAACAACACATTCTAAGCATGCAGAAAGCTATTCTAAGTTTATAGTAGTTATTGGTAATAATTTCTTGAAGCTGAAGTCTTTAGCACACTTGATGAGCCAAGTTGACGATTCAGTAATCCTGTCACCGAAGCATATTCTTCTTAGGACTGAATTGATTGTTAATTGTGGAGTGGTGGATTTGTTGCTGAACTGCAGACAACCTGCTCAGATCTGACATTATTCTTGGGAGGACTGTTATTGCATCATTACATCAGATGTCTTTTTCACACACAACCGTTTCCTTTCGCTGCAGTTGGTTCCATTTAGCACCCAGATAAGTGAGGTAAGTGACTGTAAGGAAGTTAACACAGTAAGTTTGTCAGAGTTTGTCACTGAAGTGCCACATTTATTTTTGTCTCTACTAATGGCTGGTGTCGATACTTTTTCTTGAACTATACTTTGTTGACAGTATGTTTTAGAAAATGCCACATAGAAACCTTTTTCTCCCTAGGGTTAGTATCTAGCAATTCATCTACAGATACTCTTCACAGTGTTTAGAATGAGTGCTGAAATTTATGAGCATGGTTCAGCATTCTGCAACAGTAAGGTAGTGCATTTGTTTGCATCTTATTTTATAATGACTTTTGCAAGTGTGCAGCTGTAATTAAGCATATAGCTCCTTTGGCACCCTTACAATATTTGTGGGGGGGGGGGGCTGGCTACATTAACTTAGTGATGTGCCAAATAGGTCATATTAGAAACAGCAAAGTGTAAAGCTAGAAAATATTTGTTAATCTAGCATATCTAGGGTGCCTTGCATTAGAAATATTAATCTGCAATTGCTGATTTTTTTAAGTGTATTCCTATTTACATTTATATATTTGTAAGTGAGAGGTGTTATTTCTGGGCAAGGTATGAAATATCATAGTGAGTGATAGAAAAAGCTATTGTCATATTCTAATAGACTGAAGATACTATTGTCATATTCTAATAGACTGAAGATACCACTAGTTGTTTGCTAGTACATATGAAGATATGTTTTATTTGCATGTGTAGATTAATATTTCCAAAGCACTGATGTATTGCTACATAACATCAGGTGAAACCTTGGCTGATGGAAACTGTCACTGATATTTGCACTGTAAATTGTACATACTGAAAGATATTTAGCACGGTTTATTTTGTGAACTGTACAGAAAAACTATTTTTCACATTTCTGTAAAGATCTCAAAAGAGCACTCAAGTCTATTGCTGTGATATTAAAGCTAATGTCTAACTAACAAAAGTGTTCTGATGCTTTATGCTTAGGCTAGGCAATTTTCCAAGATGTGAAAATTTGTGAAACATGAAAAAAATGTAGTTCTGCATTTGTGTGCATTTTACTGTAATACAGTATTAATTCAAAGACTGAATGATTATCATCATTGCAAAAAGGCATTTTATTGCTAACATTTTTGTTTGCATCTTTTTTATTGTATGTAACCACTCACAAGATAATTATATTTGGTTTTTGCTCTTGAATATGAGGGTACAATGTAGGCTGCTAGAAGCGGTGACGTTCCACACCCCATGTGCGAATATTAAAATGCATGTATTGTGCTAACTGGGTATCCCCAATTGTCCTTGATTTTTAAGGTACTTTGCCCCTGATTCTCTCTCTTGGTGGTTAGGAGGTATGTCAAGTTGTACTCCAACAGCACTGGAGACAGGCCAGACTGCAGACTGAGAATCTGTCATTCAGAAGCCCAATAACAAATGTGATTTCAACCAAAATACAGCATGAAATGTATTTTTTTTCACTTGTAATTACTGATTTCAGTGTTTTAATGCCTTCCATTGTGTGGTTTGCATTTTAGTTAATATCAGGCATCCGTGTCTATATATATATATATATATATATATATATATATATATGTATATATATATTTCTCTGCATTTAAACAACTTCCTTCAGTCAGTGATTTTAATGTATAATTTATGTGAATCTTTCTGTGTTGACTACTTTGTCAACATACCTGTCTCATTAATTTTGCACATGTTCCTAGACCTAGTGCATGCATTACCAGAAATAACCTTTATACAATTATACCGGTGGGTTTCCATTACATAAGATATTCCTTTTTTATTCAATATTTCTTTTACTTCCCCTCCTTTCTCCCCACAATTACAGTACCTTTATTGAAAACTATATAACCAAGTTTACAATTTGTGAACAGGGTCTTTCATCAGGCAATATGCAGTATAGGTTTCTTTTAGATACAAACTTTAATTTTCAAATAAAATTTGAGAAATAGTCCATTTATGTTAATCAAGTAGTTTTCTGTCGGTTTACTGATTTAAATGGTTTTAAAATATCATTCAGAATATAATTCATATTTTGATTTTATCACATCTTTTACCATATAAAATTTATTTAATACATTTATTATTAAAGGATAAAATGTATCCTTTGAGTGGTCATCAGTCAGTTTTCCCAGTGCCTTTTGTATGGAATCTTTCCTCCTTTTTTTTTTTTTTTTTAAACTGTCTTTTCCTGTCCTATCCTTTGTTTTATTCATCATTGGCTTTTAGAAAACAAGAAAGGACTTCACAGGGAATCTCTCCCTTTGTGTCCATAGTTTGCTTGTCTACATCCTGTTTTGATTGGATGCTTGTTTCCCTCACTATCTTCTGCTGTCTCCAAATCTCTTTTTTTTCCACTTCATCTTTTGCCTGTTGAGGGCCTGCAGATGTTTGTAATCCAAATGGACAGAATAAATAATGCAGGTTACAATGTGTCTGCAGAGTCTTGTAGAATAAAGAAAAAACATTTTTATAGTCCATGTCTGTAATGAGTAGTCATTATCCATATAAACATTATTGTATCCTGCTTTTAAGATTGCTCCCTTCCTCCACAAAATAGAATTTCCTTATTTCGCTGGTATGTGTGCATTTCAATAAATAAAGCTCTCAGCTACTTTCTCAGTTTTAAATTAGGTTTATTTACTCCATGTACTCTTTCTATTTTAATATCAGCAGTAGAAATCCCATTCCATGCACTGAAGTATTTTTCATAATATCTTTAAAGACTTGTTTTACTGTCATCCTGAAGTTCTCTATGACCTGTTCTCAAGTTCAACTAGTGTCTGTGCCATTTATTCATATTTTAATTTCTGCCCCCCTGCACCTACCTTTGTAATGGGTGCTAACCCTATTGCTCCCCTTCTCCAAACCCTAACCCTACACCTGAATGTCATTAAAACCTTCCCATATCACTGTCACTGCACAAGACAGACTCAGACACACAAACACTCACAAACAGCCTACAGGTATCCTCTAACCTAACCCTTACACTAAAGTACACACACTTGCACACAAATGTATAACAACCATTCTTCACTCATCCACAACCTTAACCCTAACTTTTATACACAAGCACACATGCTCACAACCCCCTACTCCACTTATCTGTATCGGCATGACACATCATCGACATATCCACAGTTTGGCCATCCATGCTGTCGACATTAAATTACACCCCTGCATTTGTTGGAGAGGTGTACTTTCATTAAAACGCAGGGGAACTTTATATATACATGCTGAATTATTGGAATACAAAGGCGCCAAAACTTAAGTCCTCCTTACCAGCATTCTGAAATTCAGCATATACTAGTTCCATCCATTTTCTAATGAAATTATAAACCTTTTTTTTTTTGGGGGGGGGCTTCATGACCACCAAAGAGAGTCTGCACCTTCTAATCCTTCAGACTTAACTCTAACTCTCAGATCATCAAACCTTACAGGAAAAATACAAAGCAAAAACTTTCAGCTGTATGGGTCAACCAGTTTTGGCTTAACATTCTTTGACTAAAAGGTCACATGGCTAATAGAGTTTTGCCAGCCTAAGGAAGACTTAAGGTTCTGATCCCAGCTGCTCCTGTTTTACAAGAGGGCTGATGGATTTAGTATCTGTTACAGACTCCCCTGCATTTAGCATTCATATTAAGCATTGTCACCTCACAGTTAGACGTTGCCCGTTCAATTCTCAGTTAGAGCATCTTCTGTGTGGTGACATGCGTGAATGGGCGCTCCTTCGTTGAAGGTTGTGCGTTAGGCCCGGCAAGCCAGCATGTAAAAAAATACAGCCAATCATTAGCGGACCGGAGTTCCGCTGTGGCGACCCCTAACCGGGGGAAAGCTGAAAGACACAAAAAATTGAATATAAGTTTTGTATGATTGCCCTTTAAGATAGCATTGGTTTACTTATTTCATGTCATTGAGTAGGACGATTCCACTGAGACTATAATTCTAGCCAGGATGCTGAGGAATGTTCTCGCAATTCCTGTTTCTGAAGTACTTGGTAATGGAGGAGGATATGGAGCTACTGATGTCTAATGACACTATAAAGGGAGTGTCAATGAACCATAAAATTATACTGCAAGTCAGTAAGCTGGAAAAGACAATGGTTGTTCATGCTGCAAAGAAGTAAACAAAGCTGTGTTAAAGGAAGATGGTTATCTTCTGCTACCATAGTCATCCTACCAGTTTTCTAAACAGTCATTTGAAGATTTGTAGAGAATCAGACTGGCAGAGCAGCACAGGATTTAATTAGTTCTACAAGGGAGATGTGAAAGAGGTACTACAAAAGGGATGAAATAGAGGTTTCACAAGAAGGATGCACTTCCATCCTGCCATCATAATCCTTTCAGACCACACTGTTCTCCATCTGGACTCCTTTTCCAAGCAACCTTTAAGGCAGAGTTGTAATGGAAGATTGTAGGTATATGCCTCTCAACTATCCCTGACTTTTCATCATTCTTTTGCCCTGTCATTTATAAAACAAACTATTTTCCAATAAAATTACTGAGGATTACATCAGTATTGCCAGGCATAACCATTTCATACTTAGTATTGTTGAGAAAACTGTATGTTGATACAAATCTATTCTATTATTACAAGTAAATTAGAGTAGCATTTAAACATTGCCCCTAATTTAGGGCCTTTATCCCTCTTTTTTTTTGTCTTTTTCCTTGATTCTTAAACAGGACTGTTAAGAGGTATGATGCAGACTCCATCACCAAGGAAGATACTTGTGTTGACTACCACTAAACAGAAAGAAGTTCAGACAAGTGTTGAAAGTGCTTATACAAGAAGGAAATGCACCCAGAAAAGTGTCTCCTTACAGCCACTGCATTGCATCATACCAATGTTCTGTACATATCGCTTCACAAATGTTCCTTAAATAACTTACTGTCCTTCAGAGTTTATATTTGTTACTTTATTACTAATTGGTAAAATACTATCTTTATAATTACTTTCTTTCGAAGTTTGTGTACTTTGCCATTAGTTTATTTGCCGTCAGCAAGACCTTTAGCCATTAGGGAGACAAGATTCTTCCTTTGCTGCCTCTTTATCTTTAGTACTATATTTCTGTTACTAAAACAGGAAATTCCTGTACTTTGTCAGCCTCATGCATATACAAGAACAGGGAGTGATGCCTTTAGGGATGGGAGTGTGCATTATGGCAACTCTGACCAGACTGACATCTCTTAAATCATAAGAAATAAGGCAAACTCCATCATCAGGGAACTCTTTTATGTTCTAAACTAAAATTTCATTGTAGAGAGAAGTACAGCTGGGCTGCACTGTAGCTCAATGCCTACAATTCCTGCTTAAAGATTCCAGGATCTGGTATTAAGTTCTGTCCTCCAGTTACTGTCTATGTGGAGTTTGGCTGTTCTTCCCCATGTCCTTGTGGAATTGCTCTTGATATTCCAAATTCTTCCCACATTCCAAACCTTACTGAATGATTGGCTACTGTAAGATATGCATGTATGTATTGCATTTAACATTGTGGCTGAAAAAATATTTCTGAAGAATAATTTTCCTCAGCCAGATGCAAATAAAAATAACATGAGTAAGTAGTTTGGAATGAACATAACTTGTTTTTGAGGTTGGGTGTAACTGTGAGAAGTCAGAAACCGTCATCCAGACCACGGTCAAGTATGGGGAGGACCACTTATTGTAATAATCCATAGAGATACCTTACTGAAAGGCTGAAGGGGCTTAATATGTCTTACATGGACCTACTCAAAGCCCTGACACTATACTCTGAATCCTACAGAATGTTGTGGTGATCTGTTCCTGGCATAAAAGGCATCCTCCAACCCAATGCCAGTGGGTTTGCTGTACATCAGCAAGTCAAATGGTATCAGAAATGCTCAGTCTGGGGCACTAAACCTGTTCTGCAGTATCAACAGAATGCTTTGGAGGAACAGACTCCCCATCATGTGAAAGAAACTCTTCTCTGTCCATATTCAAACAACTTTGATCAATGGATGAGAGTCAGAAGTTATACCCCCAGGACTGCCTCCTGTATTATTAATGGACATAGGTAGCTCTTGAAGCATGGGTCCCCTCAATTTAATTTTGGTATGGTCCCAGTTATTTTCACTAGGGGTAATATATAATGGGATGGGGAAGACCAGTATAACACCAAATGGGATAAGCTAATTCAAGCACCAAAAGGGAAATTGACTAGGCTTAAAATGGCCCCCAAGGGCAGCTAGTCTAGTGCTGGCCTATGAACCTATAATGGAAGTAGATGTGTCAAATTCATTAATGGGCTTACCGCATAACATACAGATCTATCCTTCATCCAAAGATCAGGCATGTCTTGGAAAAACTGCAAGGGAGAGCAACAGGAATAATAAAAGGGTAGGATTATGAGGGCTGGCTGTGGGTTCTGAGCATAAACAATATGAGGCAACCTGGTTTGGGGAGACTGGAGGATATTGTATTGGTGGTCAACTTGGTCTGTGGGATTTTCATCTTGGGTTTAGATAGTGATAAGGTTTGAGGTGCTGCATGCTAACTCTGTAAGGGGGCTAAAGAGGGCATAAAACATTGCTACATGGAAAAAGTGATGCATAAGTAAAATGCATTTCCTTCAGAAGTAGCTTTCTGCTAGAGAACAACAGGATTCAAGAGGAAATGTACTCCAGTGAGAGCAGGAGGAGTGATGGACAGGAGTATATGTTTATATTTTGGGGTGAAGTAGTTGTATATGTGATGAGATTAATCCTGAGCAGCAATGTGGTGGTCTCCCTGAATAGTTGTATGCTTGTTTAAACTTTCACTAAAATATAAAGAAATCTACATCTTGCTGCTATTTTTCTCTGTTTGATACAGTGCTAGACATAAAACTCAGTGTCATACGTCAGATATCTTAGTAGGATTGTTAGCAGGCATGCATCTTTCACAGCCCACCTGTCTGAAGTTGACAAGTGCTTCAGCATGTCATGAGGCCACCTTTTGTAGCAATAATATGTTTATCACTTGCTTTGATCTTAGTGGTTTAGTATCCCCATCTTACTTTGGGCTTAGGGTATATAGCTTCTGGAAGTATAATGGCAGTCATTACAGACTGTGCCACATAGCTCTACAATCCAGGTTTCAATTCTTGTATTCATTTGTGGAACTTATCTGCTTTTTCTGTCTGCTTTGAACTTTTTAGGTGTTTTGATTTCCTCTTCCCTTTTACTGAGTAATTTATTCACTGCACTAAATTGCTAAATTTTTTACACACAAACAGTAAGAGAAGTTTTGGAAGGATCAATTCTCTTAGTTGTTTGACAAAATGAAATTCTCATATCTCATGCATATCCATGCCTTAAGTGAAATATGCTGATTAATCACATGTATATGTACAATGATCTGTGTCTCGAGCCTTTACAAGCAGATCCCCTTTCTGCGTAATTGTGATAAGGTGCTGCTTTTTCTTATACAAAACACTCTACTTTACTTTATTTTTAAAACATGTGTGTGTATGTTGTTGATTCTTCCAGCTAAGAATTGTTAAAGGCAGAAACACTGATTAGAAAACCCCATATACTGATCAAATTCCTTGTCATATGACTGAAATTCCACTCCTGTGAATAGAAAGCATCATTTAGAAGAGTTGGAAGTTGTCTTGAGTATAGACTCAAGAATCTCCAGGTATTGGGTCATAGTATGGTGATGTTCTTCATGTTTCACTGTTGCAGTCATCACATTTGGTTTATCTGCTTGCAGTAGCCCTCATTCGGCCTGATTACCAAAGTCTTGGGTCCTGCGTCGGTTGCTGTCTCATCTTCCATGACGTCAGGTAGTCAAGGGTATAAAGCATGCAGCCGACACCATTACATCAGTCTTTCTTGCCGTGCAGTGCCCGAAGCAAAAACAGTTCACAAGTGCCGGTCAGCCGATTCCTGAAATTTTCATTTTCGAGTTTCAGTACCAAAGTCTTCAACTAAAGCTAAATACCCCTTTGGGGAAACTTTTTCTTGCTCTAAATCGATCTCAGTAAAAGTCAGTAATTGTATTTCTTGTGGAAAGCAAATACCTCATAAAGATTTTCATTCGTACTGTATTCCTTGCCTAGGCCCTGACCGCGACATACCTCACTGTCGATTTTGTGCCTTATTTAAACCATGAACTATTTGTCATCGGTATATTTGAGCTTCTAAATATTTTGGCGCTCGGTTCAATTATCCAGATATGTCTTCAGTAAGCCACCCGACTACCGACATTCTGAAAAAAACGCAAAGATAAAGACAGACACAGGCTGCCTAGGTCCAAAGCTGCCGACTACGCTTCTCCTAAGCTAGTCGCCAGTTCGCCGGTACTCTTTGAGGCGCTTTCGCAGCCCCTGATACCCGCTACTTCAGATTCGCAGGCTTCTACTGAGACCCATTCGGAGTCCGGTATGCCGCGAGATGCTTCAACTGTGGAACCTGTGGATGTCTCTACCTTGGATAGGTCCGGAGCCGCTGTACAGGCATCGGCTTCAGAGGGTGTATTCAGGCCTACTGACTTGCATATTAAACTGGTGCCATCTTCTTCTTCAAGGCCTAAAACTCGAACCATGCCTAGGAAACTGATGCCCAGACTGCATGGTCAGGCCTCTCTGCCTAAAAAACAAATGATAAAAATGGCTGAAGACCTTATTACTTTAATCAGGGGAAGTCAACCTTCCTCCTCTAAGAGACCTAGGACTGAGTTTGCTTATGATACTTCTGACCAGGATTTGGAACTTTCAGTCTCCTCTGATGACCAGGATTTACCCTTATCTACCTATGAGGATTCTGATGCAGAGAATTGTATTCCCTCTGCTTCTCCCCCAGAGGATTTTTCTTTCGGTGAAACCTTGCATACTCTTAGGGAGCATTTTCACTGGGAAAGCCAGGATTACTCTGATTCTAAAAAGAGGCTTGGAGATTACTTACTCCTGTCCCAACACAGGCCTTTAGCTATCCCTCCTGTGCTGGACATTGCTGACTATGCCTTTTTGGAATCTAGCTTGGCCCCTGACTCTTTACCTCCTGCTCCCAGAAAACTTGATAGATATTACAGGGTACCTGATTCTCACAAGTTCCTTTTTAAAAATCTTATGGCAGATCCTGAGACCATTTCACAGAGACCCAAGGGCATTAAGGCTACTACTGCCAAAAATCCTACCCCCTCTGATAGAGATTCCAGAGCCCTGGATAAATGGGGAAAGAAGGTATACACCTGTGCAACCTTGGCCATCAGGGCCTTAAATTGCCAGTTTCATATGTTAAAGTATCAGCAGCATATTATTGGATTGCTTAAACAGAAAATGATGTTGATTCCTGATTGTGCTGAAAATAAGGATTTACAGGATTTAATGCATTCTGCTGAACAGGGTGGAAAACCTACTTTGCAATGTGGTTTTGATTCACTAGAGGCATCTTTTAGGCTGCTGTCACCGGGTCTGTACTTAGAAGGCATGCTTGGCTTAAGGAGGAATCTTTGCCAGATCATGTTAAAACTAAATTGCTGGATGCTCCCTTAAATCAGGACCGCCTGTTTGGCAACAAAGCAGAAGAAGTTCTTAAAAAGATGGAGGAAAAAGCTAAATCTATGCAAACTGTTAACGATTTCTTAGAAGTGCAGCCTCCAAGATTTAGTAGGCATTGGCCCTCAAAAAATTGGTCCTTTCCTGCCTCTTCCAGGCCTTCACAGTTCAAATCCAAAACCAGCAAAACAGCCAGGCTTCAGTCCCAGGGTACGCACAGGACTAAGCAGTGGGGGGCTCCCACTTGCAAATCAGGGAGTAGTAAGACCCCCCCCCATGGTAAGCTGTCTCAATGACTTAACTTTAAAACTTCCAAGCACTTCTCAACTGACTGTTCTTTTAGGGGAAAAGATTGCTGTGCAAGCAAAAAACTGGGAACTCATTATCCAGGACAAATGGGTTTTAAACATAGTTTCCCAAGGATACAGATTTCACTTCCACACGTTACCAACCCCAAACGGTTGGCCAGAACTACCCCAAAATCAGTGGGCAGAGGCTCAAAAGCAAGTACTCCCTCTCTAGATTAAAGGCTATCCAGACTGTACCAGAAGAGGAAAAGGGACAAGGTTTATACTCAAGACTTTTCCTGGTACCCAGAAAAGACAACTCATGGCATCCTATCCTGGACCTTTCTATCCTAAACACCTTTTTGGTGATTCCAAAATTCAAGATGCTAACTCTTCACCAGTTGCTTCCCATGATAGGCAAAGATGCCTGGTTGGCAACACTGGATTTAAAGGAAGCCTACCTGCACATCCCAATCAGGGAATCTTACAGAAGATACCTACACTTCAAAGCAGGCTGCATGCACTATAAGTTCTTTGCACTGCCCTTTGGCTTATCTACTGTGCCCAGGGTATTCACAAAGTGCCTAGCTCCAGTCATTGCATTTTGCAGACAAAGAAATATTCAAATATACCCATACCTGGACGATTGTCTAATTCAGGCAGAAAGCCAGGATGTACTTGTGAATCATCTGGCATTTGTACAAAAGGTGCTAACTTGTCTGGGTTACACCATAAACAAAAAGAAATCACAGCAGGTACCCTGTCAACAAATTATATTCCTGGGAGCAAGCTTGAACACAACTTCCCAGATGGCTTTCCTAATGCCAGAGAAGCAAACTCATTTGAAAACTTACTTCAAACTAGTGGCCACAAAAACCCTGCTATCTGTAAGGCAAATACTGCAAACCTTGGGGTTCATGGCCTCGTGCATTCTACTAATTCCATATGCAAGACTGCATATGAGGAAACTACAATGGTATCTAAAAAGCCTATGGTGTCAACATTCTTAGGATCTAGATGCAATGATTCCTATCATACCTTGCCTACGGTTAGAATTCCTTTGGTGGGCAGAGGCCTGCCACCAAAACAAAGGACTACCATTCACTCTACCCCCTGCCACCCAAACCCTAGCAACAGATGCATCAGACTATGCATGGGGGGGCTCACCTGACAGGGAAGTGCATTCAGGGCAAATGGAACCCAAGTCAAATGCACCTGCATATCAATCAAAAAGAAATGTTAGCTTTACAGACTGCTCTGACAGCCTTCAAGGACCACATTCTTCCAAGACAATTAATGGTAAAAACTGACACCACCACTGTTATGTGGTACATAAACAAGGAGGTGGGTACCCATTCCTACCCCCTTTGCAGACTAGCCATGGCTCTGTGGAACACAGCCTTGAGCTACCAAGTGCATCTACAGGCTCAGTTCCTGCCAGGAAAACTAAATACACTGGCAGACGAACTAAGCAGAAATCTCATGGACCCACACGAATGGAAACTGGAACCAAAGACACTCAACATGTTGATAAACAAATGAGAGCCCAGATATAGACCTGTTTGCCTCCCCCCAGAACTACCAATTGAACAAATTCTGCACAAGGACTCCCCACAAACAAGCTTGAAGAGTGGATGCTCTATCCTTCAGCTGGAAAACTCTGTCAGTTTATGCCTTTCCTCCTCTGCCTCTCCTCTCCAAAGTACTACTAAAGATCAAGCAGGACAAACCAAGGATGATACTGATTGCACCAGACTGGCCACGCCAACACTGGTACCCCCTCTTGTGCAGTGTGTCACAGCTAGTCCCATGGCACCTGCCTCAGACTCCTACCCTGCTTTTACAGCAGGAGAGCCAGATTCTGCACCCCCCCCTTCAAACCCTGAACCTGGCAGCCTGGCTAATTACCTAATGTCTCCGTTACCATTCTTCTGTAATCAAGTGTTGGATGTCATTTTGGAGGCAAGGAGGCCAAATACTAGAAAATCTTATGCTGAAAAATGGAAAAGATTCTGTGCCTGGAACTAAACTCAAGAGATGGCCACAGCAGCACCCAGTTTACCTCAGATTCTTCAGTACTTAACTGAGATGCTTCACAAGGGCCTTTCCTTTTCCTCCATCAAAATTCACACCTCAGCCATTTTAGCTCATTACAACACAGAACCACCCCTCTTTTTTCACCCACTGCTCAAGCAGTTTCTCAGAGGCGACAAAAACTTAAGACCACCAAAATGAGCCCCAACTCCATCCTGGGACCTTAACTTTGTATTAGGAAAAACTTGCTCTGCCTCCTTTTGATCCATCTGCAAGTGCGAGTTAAAATTCCTTTCTTGGAAAACAACTTTCCTTTTAGCAATCACTTCAGCAAGAAGGGTATTTGAATTACAGGCCCTTATGGCAGTGGAGCCTTTCATCATCTTTCATGCGGACAGGGTGTCCTTCAGGACCAATCCCTCCTTCATGCCCAAGGTGGTATCCAGTGTGGCTCTTAATCAATCCATTCATTTGCCAACCTTCTTTTCTAATCCACAGAACAAAGGGGAACAGATACTGCATTCCTTAGATGTGCACAGACAACTTAGATTTTACTTGGACAGGACTAAACCTCAAAGGAAATCTGAACAACTGCTGGTGGCATTTGCTGCAAGGGCAGAGGGGAAAGCTATTTCAAAGCAAACCATTTCTAAATGGATAGGCTATTGCATTCATTTCTGCTATAAGCCCACAGGGGATTAGACCCCATTCAACCAGGGCTGCATCTACCTCTACAGCCTTTCTCAGTGGTGTCCCTACCAGAGACATCCTAGAAGCTGCTGCCTGGAGTTCTGTACATACTTTCACCAAGCATTATCATTTGCCAATTTTCTCTAAATCCAGAGCTGGCTTTGCCACCGCAGTCTTGCAGGGCTTTATAGCCGGTCCTAATGCTATCTAAATTCCTCCTCCCATCCTTAGCTTTGGGAATCTACCCTAATGTGATGACTGCAACAGTGAAACACGAAGAACATATTACAGTTGTGTACACTTACCATAAATGTAAATGTTCGAGTGTACTCACTGTTGCAGTCCTGGTTACCCTCCCTCCAGCCCCCTGACTTCTTTTGGCTATACCTCTACAATCCTTTATTATGCTTAAAAGCTTTTTGGTGTATTTGCTTTTTTTTGTTGGAGATATAACTTTGTATATATATATATATATATATATATATGTGTGTGTGTGTGTGTATTTAATTGCTTCCCATTAGGGGGGCACCTGACATCTGGGGCAAGAAAAACTGATGCAATGGCATCAGCTGCATGCTTTATACCCCTAACTACCTGACATCATGGAAACTGAGACAGCAACCGATGCACGACCCAAGACTTTGATAATCAGGCCGACTGAGGGCTACTGCAAGCAGATAACCCAAATGTGATGACTGCAACAGTGAATACACTCGTACATCTACATTTTATGGTAAGTATACACAGCTGTACTTTCTAGTGCCCTAACAATTTATTCTTACTAGTCTGAGCCTCTGCTAAGGAGTAAAAGGTGGCTATGTGCATTAGATGACAGGAGGGGAAAATGCAGTGTCTTCCCACATGTCCTCTTACCACACACTTTTTTTTTTTTTTATACCTGTAAGTCCTGGTGTATTTGATTAGTATGTCTTAAATGATCATGATTTTCAGAACATTATGATTTTAGCCTCATAACTTTTTTTTTCTTTTTTCTTAATGCCTGAATAATTTTATAAACATCTATGGATTCTCTCAATAACCGTTGGAGTTTTAAAACAAGTTCTTTTCCCTCCAAAATGACATCACAAGTTATTTGTATTTCCTTACACACCAGTCTTGGTCCCTTAAGGTTTTTTTTTTTTTTTTTTACTAACATCTCTAAATATACTGTACCTGACTCCACAATTCCTTCAAAAGACAAGAACATGTACTCTGAGAAACATTCCAATCTCTCCTGTCCCATTACTTCCAGGAACTGTTTATTTTGCTTTATTCCTTTTTTCACTGTTGTCCTGGCCAGTTCCTTTGCTATCCATACTACCTGGTTTCTCACATTTTTCTGAATACCCTTCCTTCTCTCTCTGCTGCTCCTATGAGATGCAGTCCTTTAGAACAAACGATTCTTGATCTTTAGATTTACCAAGTTTCACACACACTGTTTTCTAGCACATTTATGTCCCCTTAGATTTCATTCACTGTGTATTGCTGTCCCTTCTGTTTTATACCCTTGTTTTCATTTCTTTTATTTTTTTTGTCCCTAACATTCCATCCATACTGTGGCCAGTAATCAAGGAGCTTGAATCCTCACAACTGACACTGGAGAGGGACGTGCACGTGGAACACAAATGGATACACTCCAGATGCAGACCTCTCTGCATCAAATGCTAATTTCACTTGAGTATGCAGAGGACACAGTCAGCCCAGAGTCTGGATTTCTCTGTATCTGTCTACCCCCAGGTCCCCAGTAAGCGTCCCCACTTGCACAGCTGTAGGGTTAGGTCCAAGCCAAGGCCTTTAGCACCCTCTCCCTGAAACCAGTGCTTCGTGTCCTTGCTCCAAGTAGCTCACACACACACACACACACACACACACACACACACACACACACACCTTGGAAACGTTGTCACTGATTACCCGCTCTACCAACTTTGCCCAGGATACAAGGTAGATTCAGTGCCACCAGTCAGTTACTGTAAGGTTCTTAAAAGGGTATCCAATTATACTGAGTGAAATTAATATTAATACAAATGTTAATGTTGACCAAACAGCCAGGCCTTTGGGAGTGGCCAGAGTTATCACCCAAGTATATGCAAATACTCTCAAAACTTAAATGTTTTTTTTTAAAAAGACCAGCCACAATGACGAGTTTAAATATATTTAATAATAGTGAAAGAACATGAAAATACTAAATATCAATTTACAGTAAACACCAGAGTTTCAGTCACAGGGAATATTAAACATAACACCAGTGGAAAGTTTCACACTGTTATAGAAAAACAGTATTTAGCTAGTCTCACTATTTATGCCTGATTGACTAGAAGGATTACTGTTCCTACTTACTGACTAGAGCAAGGCAAGATGGGTGAGTGGTCCTAGTTGTCAAATCCAAGACATTTCAGAATACTGCTGAGACTTCAGTCTCCTCTAATATTAAAACATTATTTCTGTACAGAATAATATCACATGCATCAAGTCATCTGACTCTGCTTCCTGCACTGTCACCCATCACTAGAAGCTACCAGGGTTTCGCACCTATGTGCTACAATACACACAGATAGAGCATTGCCCAGATGTGGTGCAGGTGCTGGAAGTCATAAAACCATAAAGCCATTCCACTTTTCCTATATGAGCTACAACCTGCTCTCTAGCACAGACATTGCATCTCTGGCTGCATTCAGAACTGTGGGATAACATCTTTATGACTTAACAGGTAAAGTAATTTAATTTTAAGAATATTTTTCCAAAGTCAGGTAGATTAACCTCTTCTCTCCCAGTATTTGCTGTTACAATGTATACATTTAAACAGTTACGATAATGCATGTACATTTCTTTTCCTTCCATCAGGGCACACTGTTGGTACATTTTAACACAAGCAAACCTCACAAATACATTTTCAGCACAAGCATCTATACAAATCAGTTTGATATGCAAATGACATGTAATTATTTACAAAATTCCAGCTAGCTGTGCTGGCATATGTTACACATCCAATGCCCTACCTCTCCTGGCATGGCTAGCTGTACCGCCTATCATCACATATACCATTTTCCTTTTTTCGTAAAATGCGGTATACATCTGAATTACCAGCTTCTCTAAACTACATTTATAAACAAATTTTAATTCAAAGCCTTCTTTGATGTGGTGTTGTTTGGAATTAATATGCATACCTTTAGGATGGAAATGTAAATAAATATTTTCTTTCTTTCTTTGACATATGTACTGTTTCCTTTAATATACATTTTTGCAGAGATGTCCTTTCTTATGTTTTGTGATCCAGTGATTAGTCATCGGTTAGCCACTAGTAATGTAAGTAAGCCATCAAGCAGTGGGTTGCCATAATAGTTAAGGTCTTTACCTTACTTGTACAAGGCACAGCATTTGATTCTAACCTGTGGTTATTGGCTAGACTTATAATAGTCTGCTGACTGATAGCCTAGTATTTACCTAGGAACTCTGACAAGTGCCAGCTTAATTTTCATCATGGAAATGTGTATAGACCTATCACATGGTGGTTCAGAATGGAGTTTTATGGGGGAGGGGGCATTTTAGATCACTTAGGTTAAGTGAAAGAAATATGTGGTGCTGTGAGAGGCTGTGCTGGTTTTAATGTGAAATAATAACCAGAAGTAAGAAAGAGATTTAATACAATTGCATCTTTTTTGTTCTTTTGAATTTTGTCTGCAACATGCATCTCAAATGATTCTAATTTCAAGGAGTCCCACTGCTTTAGTCTGGATTGTTTTGGAGAGTCTTTTATCCATCCCTAATATTGCACTGCTATTATCTTATTAAGAATGCAATTGTGTTTTTCAAGTAGGAAATAAAAACTGAATTCAAGTAACCACAATGACTGTCGTGAGTTTGTCTGCATTCCTGGAAATGTTTTATTTCTCTAGCTAAATGCTGGGCAGTGCTTGACTTCTTTTATTTATAGATTTGATGGGTTAATGAGTCAGCAGATCTGGCTTCTCTTCTCAAAAAGGCTGATAAAAGTAACACCCTTTTTTTATTTCTGTTTTATTATCCCACAGGCATGCATATAATCATCTTGTCATGGAAGGGATTACTTGAAGTGCAAAAGGGAAATGTAATCTACTTCAAATATCCCAAATTGTCCAAACAGTGGTGCTAGAAGACACTATATGATTCATCTCTGTTTACTTGTGAATACCAGTTTAATTTCTTATTATCAACACAAACAAGCAATGTGTTTAGTCACTCTGAAGAAATATGAGACTAATTTGATGAGGAATGGGTTGGCTTGCCAAAGCACCATGCACCACTTGGATAGCACAAAAATATTTACAAGTAAACTGTTTACCACATTTAACAGTTATTTAATGATGTGATGGCACCTTCAGATATAGCAGACATCTTTATAACTCTTCTCTTTTGTAGGAAGGGTGAAGGGACAAACTAAAAAACATGGCTTACGAAGAAGTCTGATCATGTTTATCAATAAAACAATGGTGAAATTTTACTTCTGTACTCTTGATGTTGACCTAAAATGCTATACTAGATGTTCTTTGTAGTCAGTGCTGTAGTTGAAATACGTGGTCTTCCAACCATGCAGAAGTCTGTGACTGGCCTGATTTCCAGAGTCTTAGCATCATCCCAAACTGACGGAAACACAGTGACTAACATCCAGATATCAGGGTACAAGAAGGGCGTCCAGCGCTATCTTCATTTTTTTTTTCTAGGCATGCAGTCTAATTCACTTCACTTGTGTTTTATATGCTCACAGTCTGTTGGTAAGCTTATGTTTCCAGAGATCCTTCCAGACAGATAAGTGCCCTGTAGAGGAAATTTCTTTTTTAATTAATGTTCAAAAAAGTTAAGTGTTTGGCCTGTGGGGAAAAAATCCCACATAAAGATTTTTACTTGTTTTGCTTGGGACCTTAGCATAACATCTCTAACTGCTGTGATTGTGCTAAATTTTGTGTAAAAACACTTGAGGTACTTGCAACTCATATGGAGACCTCATCATCGGTTTCTTGAGTAACGTCCGCCTCAAACTTCTGCAAGGCCAGCACTAACAGTGAGGGAGCAATCCCAAATAAAAAGGAAAAGTTAAAACACCTAGGGATCCAGAGGCCACAGAAGAAAAGTACTGTGTCAGCTCCTAACTCAACCAAAGGCCTTGGTGAGGCACCTTTGCAGGCCCCGGGACTAACATCTGCTAGGCTTGGACCCTCTGGTGTGACACCTTGGGAGGCCACCATGGTCCGTGGCCTACTCACAACTACCACCAGAGCTCACACATCAGTCAGGTCTGATGTTGCTATGCAGTCATCAGCTTGTGATGACTGATAAGTGGTTCCTGAGGGAGACCTTAGGTCTTCCCTAACTACTGACATTCCAACCAGGGTTATGATCCAACAACCGCATCCCTTGGCCATGTCTGTTAAATGATCTGATAAATTGAGATGTGCTCCCATCTTGGCCTCGCAATTGCATCTCAAGCCAAAGTTCAGGATCTGGTCAAGATTGCACAGGAATTCCTGGCTTTCCTTGAATCCAGAGTGCCCTCACAATCTTCTTCAGAGGCTTCTCTGACTGACAAAAAGAAAAAAGGAAGTAATCTTCCAAGAGGAGGAAGACTCCTCATCCTTTGAGGATGAGGAAGAGCTCTTATTCTAGTCATATACAACCCCAAACCTACCCTGATTCAGACTGTGATGATGCTCTGTGTCTTAAGCTTCCCACCTGAAGACTTTTCCTTCAGAAAAATATTACTCAAAATAAAGGAAGTGTTTAACTGGGAAAGAAAGCAGTCTTCTCAGGCACAGACACATTACAGAGAAAGTACAGTTGTGTAAAATCTTACCATAATGGTAAATGTCCTTGGCTTCATCGCTGCAGTATTCATTACTAATGGGATTCCCTGTCATGAAGCTAGTCATCTGGCCAGTCTACCAAAGTCTACTGTTGCTTTAAGGTACACTGAACATCACCTACACAGTCATCACACAGCATAGGGTATAAAGGTGATGCTCAGGTGTACTATCCTCAGAGCAGATTGCCCCAGTAGGAACAGCAGTCCAAAGAAAACCAAAGAGAACCTGCATATCCAGGAAGTAAAAAAGACTAAGGTGATGGAGGGAGGGAGTGAATACTGCAGCTGTGAAGGCAAGGACATCTACTGTTATGGTAAGATTTGACACACCTGTTCTATGTCCTTACATTCACCGCTGCAGTATTCATTACTGATGAGAGAGTGCCAAAGCTCAAGAAGAAACTTGGGAGGAGGATCAGCAGTAGAGCCCTCTAAGAAGTCATGAAGAATGGCATTAGTAAAACCAGCTCTAGCTCTGGAGATACCATCCAACTTGTAATGTTTGGTAAAGGTATGCACAGAACTCCAGGTAGCTGCTTTAAGAATAGAATTAGTGTCTGAACCCTTGAAAAAAGCACCAGAAGAAGCCACAGCTCTTGTAGAATGAGCCTTTACAGAAGAAGGAAGGCTCTCACCATGCAAAGTGTAACAAAAAGAAATAACTTTTGAAATCCAAGTAGAAATAGTTTGCTTAGAAACAGCCAATCCTAAAGATCTAGGATGAAAGGAAATAAACAACTGATCAGATTTTCCGATAGCTTTAGTCTTATCCAAATAAAATCTGAGCTGTTTATGCACATCTAAGCTATGCAGCATTTTCTCACTGTGAGACTGCAGAGGAGGGGAAAGTAGGCAAATAAATAGACTGGTTAAATGACAACTCATGAACTACCTTGGGCATAAAAGAAGGATTAGTATGCAAGGACACCCTGTCCTCATGAATTATCAAAAAAGGTGGACAAAGCCATAAGGGCTTGCAACTCAGACACCCATCTGGCAGAAGTAAGAGCTAACAAAAGAACTGTCTTTTAAGAACAATATTGCAAGGATGTTAAAACAGCAGGCTCAAAAGGAGCCCGAGTTAATTTCTCCAGAATGAAATTAAGATCCCAGGGAAGAGGAACCGGCTTCCTTGGGAGATCTAATATTAAGGATGCCTTTAAGAAATTGTTTAGCCTCATATCTAGAAGCTAACAGAGGAATTAAAGGCAGACAAGCTGAAGGAGAAGATGTGGGCCTTAATAGAAGAATAGATGAAACCAGCATTGAGCAACTCACACAAATAAGAGCCAACCAAAGGAACATCCACAGTAAGTGGGTCCAGGTTATGAAAAAGACACCAAATAGAAAACCTCTTCCATTTAGATAAGTAGGATTTCCTAGTAGTAGGTTTCCTGGTCTCCTACAGGACCTGCAGCACGTCCTCAGAAAAAAGATGTCTATGAGGAATCAAAACCCTATCACCCACAGTGTCAGTTGAAGTGTGGACAGGTGGGGATGGATGAGAGATCCCTTGTCTTGTGTGAGTAGATCCACCCTGTGAGATAACTTGTGATGATTGCCTTTGGCTAGATGGAGGAGTAGAGGGGACCAGTGCTGTCGCAGCCAAAAGGGAGTCACTAACAAGATTTTGGGAGCAGTAACAATCTACAACAAAGCCAGTGATAAAGAAGCAGGGCAGTCCAAGTAAAAAATACACTAAATTTTTGTCAGTAGAAAAACAAACACCTCCAGTGCCTCAGCTAAACAGTCTTCAGGGAGTTAACTAGTTACAAAAAATACACCATTAAATAATAAAATAAATTAAGATTAATAAAACTATTATCTAATGAAAATGCTAAATTACAGAAGAGCCTTCCAACTACATTCCCTGTTTAAAGCAGTGGGTGTTAGGGTGCCATACTTTAAAATGAAAACAGTCTCCTTAAACAATTTATTTTTCAGCAGAGAAACATTCTCAGCTGTAACATGCTCTAGTATGCACCCCCTCAAGTCAACAAAAACTCCTCCATGGATGGTATTATAATGAGCTGCCACAGGGTTTTCACATTTATTCTTCTTAATGTCCCTTATATGCTCCTGCAGTCTTATTTTAAAGGATCTTTTAGTTTCCCCTATATAAAAGAGACTGCAGGAGCATTTTAAAGCATATACCACACCTTCTGTATTACAAGTATTTTGTGCTATAGGGTTATACCTAACACCATTAATACTATCAATGGTCTTTACATATTGACATACTGAGCAGGTTCTTCAAGTATTAGTACCTAAAATACTTCATTTTTTTGTTAGAGAGAAGTATTTTAGTACCTAAAATACTTCTCTCTTTAACAAAACCCTCTTTCGGTACACAGAATTGACTGAGTTAAAACATTAAAACAGGAAGGGGAAGATATTAAAAATTACTGTCCATTTCTTTTGAGGGGTAAGAGTTATGTTAAGAATTTGAGAACCCCTTTAATATATTTTTAGAAGAATCATAGTGTGAAGAGTATGGTGGTTTACAGTCAATTCTGGGAGAAGAGGAACTGTAAAGTCTAGAGGATGTGTATGTTGAAGCCACACTGACTTCAGAAACCACTGGAACTTCCTCATGTGAAGTTTGGCCAGATGAAGCATTGGAATGGTGGAAGCCATGTACCCCAGAGCTCTGAGAAACTCCCTGGCTGAAATGGAGGCCAGGGGAAGAAGAGTTTGAAAGTAAGAAATGAGAGTTAAAGCCTTTGGAGGAGGCAGGGATGACAGCATTGGCACAGTTTCATTCCTGCAACCCAAAAAGACATGATTCTGAGAAGGAGACGGAAGACTTTTTGAAGTTTATTGTGAGCCCTAGACTTTGAAGAGGAGAAATGGTAAAATGAAGATTTTGAAAAAGGACCTCTGAAGAAGATGCCTGAATCAGCAGGTCATCCAACTAAGGAAATACTTGGATCCCTTGAAGCCTACAAAAAGCAAACACAAGAGTGAGGCATTTGGTGAACACCCTTGTGGCAGTAGAAAGGCCAAAGAGCAAAGCACAGAGTGGAAAATGCCAGGAAGTAACAGAGAAGAGCAAAAATCTCCTGAAAAGAGGATGGATCAGAATGTGGAGATGAGCATCCTTGAGATCCAGAGACACACGAAAGGCCTGAGGTAGCAAGAGAGGAGAAAGGGTCAGAAGTAACAACATCCAAAATGAAGGTATCTTCAGAAAAGTGTTTAGATGAGAGAGGTCTAGAATTGGTCTCCAAGTACATTCATTTATTGGCACAAGAAACATTCTTGAATAAAACCCCTTCCCCTTTGAGACACAGGCAACTCTTGAATAATGCCCTGAGACAACAGATCAAAGAACCTATGGGAAAAAAGGAAGTTGTTCCCGAGGTGGCTTAGGAATGCCCATAAAAGGAGGATGGGAATCCCATACCAGGAAGTACCCCTGATGAATGATCAACAGAACCCAAGAATCCTGGGTGATTCAAAGTCAAATAGGAAGAAAAAGAGAAAGGCGAAGTGAAAGAGGAATGTGGCCGGGAATGGGTGGGTAGTCAGTCAGCACCTGGTTTGTCAGGAAAGGAAGGCTTTAAAATACCTGCAGTCTGAGTGGCCTTAGTAGGAGGGGCCCATTTACCACCCTTTTTACCTTTAGCAGGAGGGCGAGATTGTCTATAAACAAAGGCTGGCTTAGAAAGGTAGTTTCTCTGAAATTTAGGCACAGAAGAAACAAAAATATGTTTAAGCTTCAGTAAAACCTTCCCCTTCTCCTGAAGAGACTTAAACAAACCAGCAGCTGCTTCTCCAAACAAAAGTTTAGTATACAGAGGAGCGTCCAGCAACTTAGCCTTAATATCATCGGGTCAAGGTTGAAGCCTAAGCCAAGCATACCTCCTCAGTACTGAACCAAAAGCAGCAGCCCTAGAAGAGGCATCCGCTGCATCATAACTACATCTGAAAGAATGATGAACTACTTGAGAGGAAGTCCCTAGCAAGGAAAGAACAGAAGATTTACTCTGAGTCTGGAAGATCAGAAACAAGCTGACAAACCTGAGAAGGAAGAGCCAACACATACCTAGATATATGGGTCTGATAATTAAGAGCCCTAAAAGCTAGAGTACCCAAAGTGTAAACCTTCTTACCCAGCCTGTCCATGGTTCTGCTGTCATTGTCAGAAGGCAGTAATTTGGATGAAGGAAGCAATTGAGATGGCTTATCAGAGGCTACAGACACCACAGAGGGGTCAGCAGCAGGGCATTTGAACAGAAATGAACAGTCTACAAACCATATAAAACCTATCAGACTTCTTGGGAGCAGGGGCAGAGAATCAGGCACTTTAGAGGCAGTGGAAAAAACATCCAATAAAGCAGGCAAGATAGGAGGACTAGCCAGAGGTTTAGGAGATTCTGTCTGCAGTAACTCATAGTACCTCTTATGGATATCAGAAACCTGGGCACAATCCTACTTAAAAAATTCCATCATCCTATAGATTGTGTCTTCAAAGGAAATTTCCTCAGAAGGAGTGTCTGGACTATTAGAGTCCTCCACAAACCCATAGTCTAAAGGGGAAGGAACCTGGATAGAAGAAAGGGATTCTTCATCAGAATCCAACTCTTCCTCAGAAGAATTTAATTCTCTGGGCCTTTTAAATGAAGAAGAAGACCAAGGAGGAGGAGGAATTGAACCCCCTTGAGGAGGCCTGAACAAAAGTAAAGCATTAAATAACCCTTGTGTAAAGGCCTGACACACTTTTTGGATCCCTAGGAGCAGAAGAAGCATGTCTAGTTTTCTGTTTCTTTTTTAAGGGGATATCTGTCCTAGAAAACTGAGAGGGCCCTGAATTGGGACAGCAGTCCACAACCATAGTAGGAACTTTTTCCCTAAGAAGAAACTGCGGAACCCCCTAGACCCCTCAGAAACAATCAACTGTGGTTCCCACTGTACATGTGAAATGGACACCTACAAAGCTTAGTCGGACGTGCTGCCCGCCAGATCCTTGCCGGCCTCAAACCCAGACATAGCAGGGGAATCTGACAACACAACCAGGCAAGTCTCTGGGTTTGTAATAACCTTGGGAGGAACCCCTGACAGGCTGGACAGCGGAAGATTCCGGTCTTACCTTTTTCACCTGCTTCTTCCCTTATGTATGAGCCTCGTGGCAGGAAGTTCCTTCCATGGTATCTTTAGAAAACAGTTAAGAAGCTAGTTCTCAAGATACAAGGAAGGGAAGAAAGCCTACTATGAAGGTTTTTTTGGGACAAATGCCTGATAAATAGAACAAGACGTATAGTCGTGAGAAGCTCCTGTACAAAAAAGGTACTTATCGTGCTGGTCTTTATGGGGAATCTGTCTCCCACACTGGCATTTACCCTTCCTGGATGACATTAACCCCCTCAAATAGCACAAAGAAAATGAAGAAAGGAACAAAAACCCCAACTAGGTACTTATCTGCAATGGTGAGGACTTCAGCAGACAGGAGAAATCACTGGAATGCCAATAAACAGAAAAAAACTGGCAAAAAAAATGAACTGAGGCAAACAGACCAACGGTTAAAACTAGCATACAGACTGGCGGGAAAGAAGTTCTGAGGATGGTACACCTGAACATCACCTATATACCCTGTGCTATGTAAGGAGTGTGTAGGTGATGTTCAGCGTACCTTAAAGCAACAGCACTCTTTGGTAGACTGGCTAGATGATGGGCTTCATGGCAGGGAATCCCAGCAGTAATGAATAGTGCAGCTGTGAATGTAAGGACATCTTTTAAGCTTACCTTATCCTAGACCTTTGGCTATTCCTCCAGTACACATTGTACTAGATGATGTTTTTGAGGACATAGCCCTACATCCTGACTCCTTACCACCTGCTACTAGGAAACTGCACAGGTTTTACAGAGACCTTGACTCTCACAGGCATCTATAAAAAAAATCGTAATGCTGATCCTTCTATGGTCTCCACTGAATCTACTAAAGGGTTTCCCAAAGAATCACCCAGGCATCCCATATGTAATGACAGGGAGAGCAGACTACTGGATAGGTCTGGCAAGAAAATATATACTTCTGCAACCCTAGGCATGAGAGCTTTAAATTGCCAATTCCATATGATAAAATACTTGGAATCACTTCAAGATAAAATGATAGCAAAACTTGAACCAATGGCAGAACCTTATACAAGAAAGTGCAGGTCATAGCTAGGGAAGCTCTACAGATAGCTAGGCACTCCTTGAAATGTGGATGTGACACCTTAGATGCTTCTTGCAAAGCAGCTGCCACAGGTTATCTGGAGACATGCATGGCTCAGAACTCAGTCACTGTCAGATCAAGTAAAAGCAGAGTAATTAGATGCCCCACTAGACCGAGTTCCTGTTCAGACCTCCAGCTGAATAAGTCTTAGAGAAACTAGACAAAAAAGACAAACAAATTCAAACTATGAAAGAATTCTACTTGTCCCCAACCCCTCAGTACAGTAGAAACTATCCCTCTGAACCTTGACCTTTTTCACCTCAATAAGACAAAGGAAGGCCTCCACATGTAAAAAGCTCAAGGCAGTCCACAGCCACAGAGATCAGGTGCTGTCAAAGAGCATGGCCAACAAAGAGAATAGCTGTGACTGTGCTACTCCTCGCTCATTAACCCCTGGCAGGAAGGCTTTCCCTCTTCTAAAGCCAGTGGATGGAAAACAGTCACAAAGGCTCAGTTGGTCCTCAGCATTATAGAAAAGGGATATTATATCCAATTCAGGGAAATCCCACCCTTCTTGGGCATACCAAGACCTCCAAAGGAACCAGGAAATCTTTTACACGCAATTCTTCGAAATTTACTGCAATAAGCATCCACAGGTCAAGAGGGAAAAGGCTTTTATTCAAGGATCTTCCTGATTCCAAGAAAAGAGGGCATCTGGAGACCTATCCTGCATCTTTCAAAGCTGAACAAATTATTCTATATATCAAAAATTCAAGATGTTTACATTGCAAAGGCTGCTATTCAAACATTTTCAGGACACTTCCATGGTCACTATCAACCTAAGGGATACTTACTTTCATGTTCAAATAGCAGTCAGTCACAGTAAAATGCCTACTATTCGTAGTCTCAGGCATCCACTTCCAATTTTGTGCTTTAATGTTTGGTCTCTCTACTGCCCCAATAGTTTTTGCAAAAATGTCTGGCACCCCTAATAGCAACCTGCAGAATACTGGGGGTACAAATCTATCCCTACCTAGATGCCTAGGATCTCATCCAAGGAAGATCCATCTCAGAGACCCTGGATGCCGTCCTGACCTCTGTAGACTGCTTCCAAAATGTGGGCCTCGTGATACATATACAGAAGTATTGGATGACACCTTCAAATAAGGATCCTGTTTCTGGAGCCCTGATAAACCCAATTCCACAAAAATGTTTCTCCCTCAGGACAAGATTGTTTTCATAACGAGTTTGAACAACCTACTCAGAAAACAAATTATCTCGGCCAGAAAGTTCTTAAAGATCTTAGGATGCATGGTATCATGTATCCTGATGGTCCGTTTAGCAAAGATACACAAGGAAACTGCAATGGTTTCTTAAAAATGTCCTGGAAGCAGCATTTTCAGTACTTAGAAACCCTTCTCCACCTGCTCCCATGCTTCAACAGGGAACTTCTATGGTGGAAGGGCAGCAAACAAAAGAACACGGGAGCAACTTTCACACTGGCCCAGACAGACAAGACCATCACTACAGACAGCTCAGATGTAGCTTGGTGAGCCCGTTAAGGCCCATTGAAGCAGCAGGGCATTTGTTCCCCAAAATAGAAGGAAACTGCAAATCAATCTAAAGGAAATGCTAGCAGTCTTCCTAGCCATAAAAATTTTCTGACAGCATTTAAGCTCAGAAATTCTGCAAATTTGGACAGCAAATACCAAGTCATGTGGTACTTAAACAAGAAAGGAACTTTTCTTACCCACTTTGCAGCCTAACCAGAAAGATCTGGATGTTAGCCCAAGACTTTGAGATGACCCTCATAGCATCATACATCCCAGGCTACAGCAATCTTCTAGCAAGACTCACTGTTAGGGACGTAGTAGATGCAAATGAATGGATGTTGAAAAGGGAAGTCTTCCTGGATTTTATCATTCTTAGGGCATCCACTCTATAGACCTTTTTGCCTCTCTTCACAACAAATAACTTTGAGTTTCTGCTCCAGAAAACAACAGGAGGGAGAATCGAGAATTGATGCCCTCTCCTTTGCATGGACTCATCGGTTCTTGTTTCATTTACCCCACTTACCCTTGATTCCAAGTGCATTTAGATATGGATGGACAGACCTAACATGGTAGCCCCCATCTGGCCCAGATAACATTGATTTTCTCTACTCCTCACCCTCAGCATGAGGAGGTTTTTCATGCTCCTGAAGGACATAGACTTTCTCAGCCAAATCAGGGGATCAGTCTTCAAAACCCAGCCTTGTATCTCTCAACCTAGCTGCCTGGAGGATTGGGTCTTGACATCCACCTCGATGCCTTACCCAAAAGAGGTGCTATTTATTTTAAAGGAGACAAGAAAGCCTAACACCAGAAAATCATACATGGCAAAATGGAAGAGATTTTCCACCTGATGTCCCAGCAAACACATTATCTAAGCCCAAGCAGACTTCAGTTCTTTAACTTTCACACCAGTTTGAACAGAACCTTTCTTATTCCAATATAAAGGCACATGCTTCTGCTAACTCATCTTGCTTGCAAATTACTCCACCACTCTTCTCCCACCTCCACATGAAACTGCATCTAAAAGGGGTGATTGACTTGAGACCTCTCAGAAGGTATACCCCATTCCAGCATAGGACCTAAACTAAGTTTTGGAAAAACTAACCCTTTGGGCCAACTGCTAGTACAGCTCTCAAGATGTTCACCTGGAAGACCACCTTCTTTATAGCCTTCATTTCAGTTGGGAGAGTCTCTGACCTACAAGCTTGTGTACAGAGCCCTTCACTGTCTTCCACAGGGACAGAGTAACCTTCTGGACAAATACATTATTCAAGCCAAAGGTAATCTTAACCAGGCTATCCATCTAGCAGTCCACTTCCCAAACCCACAGAGCAAAGCAAAAAGAATCCTCCAATCACAGGATGTCCACAGACAAATCAAGTACTACCTGGACAGAACAAAATGTATGGACAAGGCAGGCCAGTTATAGGTATCCTTCGTCGAGGGAAAACTGGGCGAGCCTGTCTCAAAACAAACCATCTCTAAATGTGTCGGGTTCTGTTATATGCACCATAGAAAGCCTCTACCTGGCCACATTAGAACCCATTCCACATTCCATCAGGCATGGGGCAACTACCACTGCTTTCCTTAAAGGAGTTCCCACTCAAACCATCTTAGAGGCGGCCTCTTCGAATTCTGTTCATACTTTTACTCAACACTAACATTGGACAGGTCGCCAAGGCAGGGTTCACCTCTGCCATCCTACAAAATGTTTCCTAAACCTAGAATAATCTTTGCCTTCAGAGTAACTTTGGAAATCTTCCCAAGTATTAGTACTGCAACACTGACTATGAAGAACATAGTACAGTTGTGTCCTACTTAACATAATTGTAGATGTTTGAGTAGATCAGTGTTGCAGTACACATTCTCACCCTCCAATGCCTCAACTATGTAGGGGTCATCCCTGTTACTGTTTCTGTGTATAATCCCTTTGGCTCATCCCACCTATACTTATGTTTCTTACTGCTTTGCATTATCAACCAAAAGCAGACAGCTGGGTTGGTTGTGCTGTCTTCAGGCATCAAACTGGTTTACTTGGCTTAGAAAGACCTGAAGATGGTACCAATAGACACCCTTCTTATGCCCTAATGTCCAGACATCAGTGGTTGAGCATCCATTGGCTTGGGATGATGCTTAGACTCTGGAAACTGGGCCAGTCATAGGCTTCTGCACAGCAGGAAGACCCAACGATTAGTACAACAACATTGATCTACTCAAACATTTACAGTTATTGTAAGTGGAGCACAGCTATAGTTTATCTTTGAAGAAGAATGTTTATCATAAAAATTTTCTGAACTCATTCATGGTTTGGTTTGCATCTAATCTAAACACACACACACACTCCATTTGCTTTACCAAGCCTGCTTCTGTGGTATGGGTAGCCTTAGTTGCTTCCCCCGCTCCCTCTTCAGATGCAAACCTTATCTTGCACAGGAAGTAGTGTATTGGTTCCAGATTGTTTGTCAAGAGTAACTGCTCAGCCAGATAGCTCAAAGTTGAAAGGGTATTCTTTTTTTCAAGTGGTTTACCCAACATTAGTTGTCAAAGATTTAGGATGCTTTTTACTTTTGGTACATTTTATGCAAGTTCTCAGGCAACCTTGAGGTCCAGATATATGTTTATATGCAGTCCCTGACTTGGATGGTACCCAAGTTTGCCTAGTCAGTGCATCAGATGACAGTCATGGTGTGACAATACCTTTCTTTCGAGAACACATTAAACAGAAAGAGGAAGAATGGTGGTAGGTCAACTTTCCATGGAGTTGTAGGCTTATGGTTTGAATGTGTTACCTTCTGGTTTAAAAAGAAGCATAAACCTTTTTTCTTTTCAAGTCCTCTCCATATGGCTTCATTTCCAAACTGTACAGATTGAGGATCTACATGCAGTGGCTGATTAGAAGGATGAAGGTTTATATTAGAAGGATTTCTCCATTACACCATGCAAGCTGGCAGCCTTTGCAGTCGACATCAGAAGAGTATTAAAGGTTCTAATGGTAGCAGTCACTTGCACAACATGAGAGAAAAGTCAGAAGGAATGTTATGACACCTGTATTTAGTATAGTGCTGTGACAGGGAGGTCAGGCAAAATCTACCCAAGCAAATTACATAAACCTAAAACAGGAGCTGAGTGAATGCTGTTGGGAGTCTTTGCAAAATATATTGTGTTCTTTCTGGTGGTCCAACGCAGGGAATGGATCTATTAAGGTTTGCCAGTACTTGGCTACCTTGACAACCTGTAAAGTCCCTAAAATGAATGGTCTGCACACAGAATTAGGGCAACAAGGTAGAAGCAACCAGTCGACTGACCTTGACTAATGACTATTAAAGCTTGTGTTTCTTTGATAACAGTCCACAGTCTTATATTTCTATGAGACAGCCTTACTGAAGAAAAAAATATCAGGCAAATCAAGCAAAGGTTTTTTCAAAGAAACAGTACACAAAAGTTGAGTAACAAACATTAGTTCAGCCAGATTATGTCATTGTTAGCATTTGTTTTGTGGAATGGCATGAAAAATATTTTCATTTAAACTACCACATCAATTCACTTGCAAAGAAACACAGGAAATAAGTTGAGTAACATCAAAATAATGCAAGTAGCACACAGTGTAAATTGCAACATAAGAATGAATTATTTGAAATGGGCCCAATTAGATTGCAAAACCTAATAAGAAAAAAAAAAAAAAAAACAATGCATGCCACTGCATTTGTTTCCTACAGAATAAAATTTAGTTATTTAAGTAAAGGTGAATTCGTGAGACTAATGGTACTTATGGCTGCAAACTCAGAGGTTCTTTTCTCTTTCTTTAGGTGTCACCTGCTGGCATTTCCACTTATGGAGTAACTGATCGATCTGGAAGTCCATATTGTGAATACAAAATGCATAAGCTAAAGATGAAAAGGAATCCCATTCAGAATACAGACTTTCAATAAAATCAAATAACATGATTAACATCATATGCTCAGCTTCTCAGAATGTTGAAGTGTTTGTACTGTGATCACAGTAAGTTTGGGATAGGGGAGTTTGCCCTCCCCCCCACAGTAGTGCCATCTCAGAGTTTGTATATATAATTAGCAGGGTGTGGGGGAACTTGCCCCACTCCAAAATCATATTTGTATTTTTTGCTCATTTATGTTTTGTAAAGACGAGCATATGAGTTCGATCATATGACGTTCGACTTTACAGAAAGTAAATATTCTAAATGTGATCCAAGAGAGAATAAAAGTGTACAATCTCCCATCCCTCCAGCTGTAAAGATGGCTTGAGCTTCACTTTCAAGAACTTACTATCATTTTGCTTTAATAGAATTGCTGCTGAATTAAAACAAAAAGATAGAAATCAGTAATGATTGTATGTGTTGGCAAGATATTGAGCTACACAATTCTCAGATCTTCAAACACTGATTTTTTCTCTTGAGAAAGGAAACCAGATGTATTTTTTTAATGTGGGAAGTACTGCAAGGGGGAGTTTGAGCACATTTTCAACATTCTCATTTTTTCTTGGCTGTGGAGAGACTGTTCCGGAATCAAGGAGAATTACAGCAACCTAAAATGGGAGCTGTGGAAGGGTATGAGAGCATTAACCGAATGCCATATTTAATGTTCTTCCAACTAGTCTAATGCAGAGACTGACTGCTGTGTTCTCCACTAGGTTGGCCACCTTTTGCAACTTGTAAAGTCCCATCAGTATCATTAAAAATTGCCATGTAGATGTTGCTAGGCTCAGAGTGAGCGATGGATCAGAAATGTCCAGGGATGAGTCTTTGAAAGTTACTATTAGCACATTTGACTATATTTTCTGTTTATTAACCTGTGAAGGCAACTGCCTATTTGATTTGCATATGGAAAATAGTTCTTTCAGTAAAGTACTTAAATAATCTGTACTCCCATTATTCCAAATTCTAACTGGTATGTTTACATTTCCACAGATGATCAAATAGTGGATATCCAGAGGAGTATATTTTTATAAATGCCAATAATCAGCACAGTTAGTAAAATAATTATATCTATCTATATATATATATATATATATATATATATATATATATATATGTGTGGTGGTGCTGCGGGTAGCATTGTCGCCTCACAGTAAGACGCTGTACGGTTCGATTCTCAGCTAGAGCGTCTTCTGCGTGGAGACATGCGTGAATGGGCGTACCTTCGTTGAAGGTTGTGTGTCAGGGCTGGTAACTCGGCATGTAAAAATCAACTACCAAACATTAGCGGACTGGAGTTCCGCTGTGGCGACCCTTAACCGGGAAAAGCCAAAAGACTCAACAACAACATATATATATATATATATATGTATATATATATATATATATGTAGTGGATATAAAAAGTATACACACCTGTTAAAATACCAGGTTTTTGTGTTATAAAAAATGAGAACACAATAAATCATTTCAAAATTTTTTCCACCTTTAATGTGACCTATAACCTGTACAATTCACTTGAAAAACAAAGATCTGTTAGGGAAAAAATATAAAAAATAACATACAATACACTGGTTGCATAAGTGTGCACACCCTTAAACTAATACTTTATTTTAGCAACTTTTAATTTAATTACAGCATTCAGTCTTCTTGGGTACACACTTGCCATCAGTAAAAGAGACTGATTAACCCCAAATAAAGTTTAGCTGTCCTAGTAGGATTTTCCTGACATTTACTCAGTTGCCTGCTACAGCAAAAGCCATGGTTCACAGAGAGCTTACAAAGCATCAAAGGGATCTCATAGTTGAATGGTATCAGTCAGGAGAAGGGTAAAAAAAAATTCCACAGCATTAGATATACCATGGAACACAATGAAGACAGTTATCAAAATGTGGAGAAAATATGGGACAACAGTGACGTTGCAAAGAACTGGGCGTCCCTCCAAAACTGATGAAAAGAAAAGATGAAAACTGGTCAGGGAGGCTGCCAAGAGACCTACAGCAACACTGAAGGAGCTGCAGGAATTTCTGGAAAGTATTTGTTGTGTACTACATGTGACAACAATCTCCCGTATTCTGCATATGTCTGGACTATGAGGTAGGGTTACAAACGGAAGCCTTTTCTTACACAGAAAAACGTCCAGGCCTGGCTAAAATTTACAAAGCAATACATAGTCTCCCAAAAGCATGTGGGAAAATGTGTTATGGTCTGATGAGACCAAGGTTGAACTTCTTGGCCACAGTTCCAAAAGTTAAGTTTGGAGGAAAAACAACACTTCATATCACCAAAAGAACACCATCCCCATGGTGAAGCATGGTGGTGGCAGTATCATGCTTTGGGATTGTTTTTCTTCAGCTGGAACTGAGGCTTTAGTCAAGGTGGAGGGAATTATGAACAGTTCCAAATTCCAGTCACTTTTGGCCCAAAATCTTCAGGCTTAAGATGAAGAGGAATTTCACCTTTCAAAATGACAATGACCCCAAGCATACATTCAAATCAACAAAAGAATGGTTTCACCAGAAGAAAATTGTTTTGGAATGGTCCAGCCAGAGCCCTGACCTAAATCCAGTTTGTGGGGTGACCTGAAGAGGGCTGTGCACAAGGGATGCCCTCACAGTCTGACAGATTTGAAAAAGTTTTGCAAGGAAGAGTGGGCAAATATTGCCAAGTCAAGATATGCCATGCTGATAGATTCCTACCCAAGAAGACTGAATGCTGTAATTAAATCAAAAGGTGATTCAACAAAGTATTAGTTTAAGGGTGTGCGGACACAACCAATTATTAGTTTAAGGGTGTGCACACTTAAGCAACCAGCGTATTGTACATTTTTTATTTTTTATATTTTTTCCCCTAACAGATTTGTTTGTTTTTCAGTTGACTTGTACAAGTTATAAGTAACATTAAAGGTGAGAAAAATTTTGAAATAATTTATTGTGGGCTCATTTTTTTATATCACAAAAAAATGGCAATTTAGCAGGGATGTGCACACTTTTTATATCCATCGTGTATGTATATATATATATATATATATATATATATATATATATAGGGGGGGGAGTGAGTGAGTGAGTGAGTATAAACCAGTCAACTTCATAAACAAGGGAAATGCACTCCTCTGCATACAAAGAACACACACTTGACCCCAACTCCCAACTAAAGGTAATGCATAGAACACCTGTACATGTGCATGCGTACGTGCACACATACATACACACACACACACACACACACACACACTCTCTCTCTCTAACACAGGAAGCCTTGTACGTTACACTCACTACCAAAACAGATTAAGCGCTTCCTTGTATAATAGACATTGTGAAGCCTCGCGCACACACACACACACATCTGTACCCATGTAATCTAATATTAAAAAAAATAAATAGAAAAAACATGAATTTACATGGGAGGCTACTCCACTTCCCTCATAAATCTTCCAACATGGGGGCTTCTCATACCTCTCAACTGTACAGAATTTTGCAAAATTCCAGATTTTCCCCCCTCATACCTTTGGTCCGTTTTTCATAAAATTGTGGCTTTCTGGCAAATTAGTGGCAAATCATTAAAGAATGAATTTAGAAAATAATGACAGACATTTGAGTTTCAGACTTCATACCCTTCGGAAAATTCATGCTGATGCAAAACCTGTTTTTCTATCAACTTTCTAAGTTTGTAGGAGTAATATTTAAAAATTGTCCCTATTTTTGGGCCTTTGGCCCACTTTTATATATGGCTTTGTCCAGGTTTCTTGATCTGAGAGGTTGAGAGGTATGGTGACTTCTCCCAAGAACTCCTTAAACATTTTATATATATATATATATATATATATATATATATATATACACACACACACACACCGTTTTTATGTATGCGTTTGTATGTGCATGCATGCAGTAAATCAATGGTCACACAAATGCAAATTCAGTGAATACTTCAGTAAACTATTATAGTCAGCAAAACCAAAGTAGACTGTAACAGTGCTCGATAACCCATGCATTCTGTAAGTCTCCATAGCCATACTGGATGTCAACATATTGTTTAGCTGACAAGCTGCATGATGGCCATTAAGAGTTGTATTTTATTCCAAAATAACACCAATTGTGTTCTTAGGTGCTAGTGCTGCCCTGGAATTTCTGAATAAAATCAAATCTGATGTCAATTTTCATTTAATTTTCAACAATTGGGTTCTGATCTCACCCTCGAATCCAACAGAGACATTATTTACAGCTCACGACCACTAGAAAACTCTAGACCTCCTCCCTTACCTATAATGCTTTATCCCCTAACATAACTCAGATCTCGCTTGTCACTTTTACTTTGGACATAGTCACTGTGAGCTCTCAAGCTTAGTGTTTTAAGACAACGATAAGTTATTGTATTATCTTATTTTTGCCTTTTTTATAGCTACTATATTTCCTCCCTACCTACATGCTAGTGTAATTCTTTCCTATCACTGTTGATAAATTTTCCCTTTAGTCCACTTTTACATATTCTTTGATACAATTTTTGGTATCTCCTTTCCTTCCTCTAGCTTTAATATAATAAAAAAGAAAATTTGTTTTTTTCTGTAAAAATCTTTTTATCAAAATGTCTGAAAACCATCCTGTTTAAAACATGCCAGAAGTGCAGTCATAAGTTGCCTCTTTCTGACGTACATGCCTTGTACATTTATTGTCTAGGCCCTGAGCACCTTCAGAAAGATTGTGACATCTGTAAATCCTTTAATACTCTGGCCATAGTGGACTGTAAGTGCAAGCTTATTTTAAAGGGCTTGCTTCCTTTTACCATTTTGGAGCCCTTCTCTTCAGCTCAACCCCCCCCCCCCCAGTTGATGACAAAGGAACACTCTAGAAAGCCTTCCGATCCATCATGCTCCTCCATCCCTTCCTTGGTTCTGATGGCGGAGCCTCCAAGAAAGAAACACAAAAGATCAGATCTGAAGTCTGCTCCTTCTCCGAAGCTGGTGTCAGACACCAAATTGGCTTCCTGTATTATTGGATCTGAAGCCTTTACCTTGGACCAGATGTTCACCTTCCATAGTTCCAGCACCCTGTCAGGTCCCATCATCAACATTCCAGGTCCCTCTCAATGGCCTCATCAAATCGCTCTCCAGAAGCTTGATGAAGCCAATGTGGATAGAATGATGAGGAAGTTTCTCTCTGTGCAGATTCATATAGGAGTTCTTCTGGCTCCCACCCCTTCTGATCAGGAAGCCATCACCAGCAGTACATCACCAATCTTGGCTTCTACTCCAATCCAAATCATGGTTTAGAGCCCTTGGATCTGAGTTTTCCTGGATCATTTGGTTTGGATCCAATGATCATAGTATCTTTGGCTCTGAGGCCAAGTGTGTCAGAGCTGGATGACTCTCAGAGCCAAAGCATCCCTATCTGATTCTAGGTGTTGGAGTCAACTCTAAAATTGTTGTCAGAGCCATCTCTGCCCCTTGAAGCTTTTGCAATGGATAGCTCATCTCTGACCTCTGCCTCAGGTGGACTGCCTTCAGGAAAGTGGGAGGCAATGGGGCAGAAGAATGCCTTCTTGGCTCCATTGGCTTCCTTTTCCCCAGAGCATACCTCTTTCAAGGTAGTGGAAAGAGTTTTTTCTGCTTCTGTAGGATGAATGGTTTCTCTCCCCTCAGATCTCCCTTCTGGATCCCATAAGCCTCTGTGTCTTCAACCTCATCACACTACTCCACAGGGACAGCCAGCTCAAAGTCTCCAGCCTACCCAGCAGGGTATTATAATTTCTTCCAATACTTGTCCAGAATGCCCCACCAAAGAAGTCCCTAGGAAGAGGAAGTGCAAGAGGAGGCACTTGGACTCCCCTCAGAAGTTGGTCACTGACGATACTGATTTTGATGAACTGGAAGCGTCACCAAAATCACCACCCAATGACGTCTCATTTGGAGACATCCTAGAAATCCTTAAGGAGAGGGGTGGTTGGTTTACCAATAACAGTTCTCAGAAGGAATCAGTATTCCTGGAAGCCTTTGGGTCTGGCCCATCTACCTCCTGGGTAACTCCACCTGCTGATGAGCTCCTTGACTTGATCTCTAGGTGGGTGTGGAAGGAACCAGATATGGTTGAGCTGATCCCCAAGAGACCAGACCAGATTTTGGCACCACCTAAAGGAGGGGAATTTTGGAGCAGGGGAGTACCTGTAGATGCCATGGTCATGGCAGCAGGCACCAAGAAGGAACCTGTGGAACAGAGTTCTTCTGTCCATCCTCCTAACGGAGTCAAAGGCATTGGGCAGATCTTGGAAGCAAGTTTATGCTTCAGCAATATTTGCACTCAAATCTTTGAATTATTTGGCACATTTCCCTAGATTGCAGAGGGATTTAATAAAGGAACTTTCCAAATCCGTCACTGGGACCAGTACTTCTGAGTGTCAGACTTCTGTGGCGTCACAGTTGGCTATCCTGCAGTCGATCAATAATTCATCCATGAGGCTCATTTCACATGCGGCTGAAGGTACCTCAAGGATGGCGAGTTCAGGAATTTCCATTAGGAGACATGCCTGGATGCACTTGTATGACATTGTGGAGCCCTTAAAGTCTTTTTTCATCAATGCACCTTTTGACAGAAGCTCTTTGTTTGGCCCTGAGGTAAGGGATGCACTCTTCAAGTGTGAGCAAGATGGAAAGACCCTGTCTGCAGTGGGAGTATGTTTTTTGACCCTTCAAAGGACTTTTTCCAGGAGTCAGTGAGGAAGTCAAAATATGTGGTTCAGAATGTCCCAGGGTCCTTTCCAAAATCCATGTGGAGATAGTTCCCCCCAGGACAGAAGGGGGAACTTGAATGGAAGATGCCACCCACATGGCATAGGAGGCCTACCAAACCAAGTGTCTAGAGATTCCTTCTCTGACAGGCCCTACCTGTGCTCCTGAAAGGAAGCCTTACTGTCCACCTCTCGAGGCCATCAGAGGTCATTTATCCCTGCACAAGAGAGCCTGGCTATACCTTACAAAAGATACGTGGGTACAGAGGATTATTTCCAAAAGTTATACAATTCCCTTTTCCCTACCACCTCCACCTGTATACAAAATTCCTGATGTTCCACCCAGTCAAAGGAAAGCAGCAGCACTAGAAATAGAAAAGCTGCTAGAAAAAAAGAGCCATCCAAGAGGTCCCACCAGACCAGACAGAATGTGGAACTTACTCAAGTTTTTAGTGCCAAAGAAAACAGGGGACTGGAGACTGGAGACCGATCTTGGATCTCATCAGTTTGAACAGATAACTTCATACCAAGTTTCGGATGGTCACAATTTAGTCCATTCTGCCCTTTTTATGCAAGAATGACTGGATGTGCTTAATAGACCTTCAAGATGGGTACTAGCACATAAAAATGAAGAGACAGTCCAGGAGATACTTATTTTTCCAGCTGGGAGCCAGTCATTACCAGTTCAGATTACTGTCATTTGGCCTCATCACAGTTCCCAGGGTGTTCATCAAATGTGTGGCAGTGGTAGCAACTCACTTGGGACTGCAGGGATTCCAAGTGTTTCCGTACTTGGATGACTGGCTCATAAGTGCTCCAACCAGGCATCTACTGATAAGACCTTGATACCAGGTACTCCAGATTTGTTCCCTTTTGGGGATTACCATCAATTGCAACAAATCTCAGAACCATCTCAGGCACTGGAATTCTTAGGAGCACTTTTAAAAACAGTATCAGTGACAGCCTCTCACCAAAAGTACAGAGTATCTGATTCCAGGTCAGAAAGATAATACAAAATTCCTCAATTTCAGCCCAATTCATTCCACAAGCCTTGGGATCAATGTCTATGGTGATAGTGCTAGATCCCCTACCAAGATTTCATATGAGGATTCTTCAATGGATGTTAGTGATTCAGTGGTCCATTCCTAATCAGCATATATCCACTCAGGTAAGAATTATGCAAATGATACTTTTGGTGGTGCATCAGTTCAGATCAGGTTCTGAGAGGCAGTCCCTTCATTCTTCCTCTACCCAAGGCCATAGTGACTACAGAGACATCCCAGATTGGGTGTGTGGGGGGACACTTCCTGGGAAAAACAGTCCAAGGCACATGATCTCTCAAAGTCGCCAATATGCATATCAGTGTCATGGAAATCAGAGCTGTGCTCTTAGCATTGCAGGTTTTTCAAAACTCACTCTCTTTTGGGACTGTTGCAATAATATGCCCATAGTTTTGTACATCAACAAACAAGGAGGAACCAGATCTTACCTCTTGTATCAAGAAGCTGCCAGAGTTTGGCAATGGGCAATCTCATTCAACTGATTTCTGATAGCAATGCACATTCCAGGGAAATCCAACGTGATAGAGGACAAGTTGAGTAAGTCCATTCTACTACCTCATGAGTGGTCTCGCAACAAGAAAGTGGCAGAAATGATTTTTTACTAGTGGGGCCAGCTATACTGCAACATCTTTGTATCTCCCCTAAACAAGTGCAGCAGTTTCTTTGCCTTAATCCCACTAATGGTGGAATCACTGAGAAACACTCAACTACATGATTGCCCCCAATCTCCTCTGTTCCTATCCCTTAACCCCATTAATCCCCAAATCAGCAAATTTGGTCCCCCCCTTTTTTGGCCTCATCTAGCCTACCCTCTTTGGATTCTGGATCCAATTCCAGACTTTCTGTCTCACCCAACAGACATGATTCACCTGGATATCTCAAACCTAAAACTGACCACATGGTTTCTCCACTTTCATTGATAGCCAGACAGCATATGCTGTCTTCCCCTGTTCGTCATACACTTTGGCTTTCCACAAGAAAGCTTTACAAAAGTAAATGGAAAAGATTTGTTTTTTTGGCACAACATAAATATACTGACTCTTTTTCAGCACCAGTGCATAGTGTCCTTGAATTTTTAGTAATAATTTTCAATGAAGGAGTCAGCTCCTCATCTATTCGAGTACAGCTAGTTGCCATTTCTAATTTTCACATAGGGATTGAAGACTCCTCTTTGGCTTCATCAAAACTTTGTAAGGCTTTTTTGAAAGGTGCCCTTCTTTTGAGACCTCCTTATAAGGACCCAACTCCACCATGGGACATTGTAGTATCGCAGGCCTTAATTCGCTTCCCGTTTGAACTAGCAGCAAAATGTGAACTTAAGTTTCTCGCCTGGTGAACTATATTTTTGGCAGTTGTCACCTCTGGCAGAAGACTGTCAGAATTTCAAGTATTGTCCTCTAACCCTCCTTACCTAATATTTCATAGCAATAGGGTAGGTTTATGAACCAATCCTTCCTTCCTTCATCAGGTGGTGTCAGAATCTAACATCAACAAATCTATTAATCTACCAGTTTTCTTTCCAAATTTTACAAACAAAGGTGAATATTTGTTACTCTTACTGGAGGTTCATAGGCAATTATATTTTTACTTACATAGAATGAAGGACTTCAGAAAAACAGATCAATTATTTGTCTGCTTTGCAGATTCCAAATTAGGCAAGCCAGTTATAAAGTACCTTTAGCCAGATGGCTGACAGTATATCTTTGTCTATAACAAATTGGTCATTTCCTTACCAAAACCTTTGAGAGCCTATTCAACCAGGTCCATGGCCACATCATCAGTATTTTTATCCAGGGTTTCCATGGATGATATATGTGCGGCTGCTACTTGGGTTAATCCTCATACCTTTATTACTCATTACAAATTGGATTTGTTCTTGAGGGAAAGAGCAGTCTTTTGGTCAACTGGGCTCCGGAATATCCTTCCTTAGAGTCCTCCCAGGATTTCAGGTAGATGGGGACTCTGTCCCAGTTGTTGAGGAATGAATAAAAATTTACATTGTCAGATAAAGAAGTTACATACCCACCAAAATGTTCATCTGTGTTGTCCATTTTCATTCTTCTTCAGCTCTCCTCCCACCAACCCACTACATTTGAACTAATGACTTCATGAAGAGTGAGAGCTCATAAGGCAATCATTGTTCCTTATTTTGAGCTCCAGATATGGATTTCTACTACTAGAGTGCTAATATTTCTTTTGACACTGTAAGCCAACAACAAGATCTGAGATATGTTAGAGGATAGAGCATTATGGGTAAGGGAGGAGCTCGAGAGTTTTCTAGTGGCCACGAACTGTAAATAATGGCTGAGTCAGATCCAAGAGTTGGATCCAAACCCAGTTGTTGAGGAAGAGTGAAAATGGACAACACAGACAGAACGTTATGGTGAGTACATAACTTCTTTTTTTGTTGCAATTGTAGGAACATTCTATGTCCACAAACTATAGATTTGTACTGGTATATTTGATTTAGATTGCCTGGTTGGTATCCTTTTTCTCATGCAGATGATCAGTTCCACCACTTTTGTCACATATTTGGTTATCTTTACATATTTAAAGTCCTCATTGTTACATCCCAGATCGTCATCCCCACACTGTCTTGGTAACTATACCCAAGCCATTTTACACTCTGCTAGCAATAACTCACATTCTGCCTTCTTTTTTTCTAATTTTATGGTAGTAGCATATAGGATATTAAGTTGTCCTACAACCCACAATGTATTGCTCTTGTTGTATAATGTCTGTTTCTAAACCTTAACTTCTTAGGGTTGTCAGTAAAAGGTTCTTTGTCATATATTCTTATGAGCATCCTTTGGTTGGGACTCACTTAACTGTAGCAAGAAAAATCATTACCTTAAACTGCAAAAAGGATTTTGCACCAGACTTTAAAGAATTTAATCCCCAAAGAATAGGAGAGCTAAGAAAAAATAAGACCTTAATTGAAGGTCAAATGTTGGATCACTTGTTGAAAAATTACAGTAATTAGCCAAGTTTAAAGTTTCTTTATGAAATTTTTCATGATTCAGTACAGTTATATAATTTTAGTGGGAATATTTGTAAATATGTATATATTGTTGTTGATTGTATTGTTACTGTTTCATACTTAAAATTTTGAAAAAAAGTTTTGTCCTTTTGAAGCAAATGAATACCATTCCTGCAAATGTGCTCATTCTGTTTATGAAAGGTGACCAAACATCTTAGCAGGTGTAGATTACCATCTCAGGTATTACTTTTTAGAACTTTGTTGATTCTGTTATTGTCTCATGTATGTGGACTTACAAATGAAATAAGTCACAGAAATTCCCTAGTCTGAGATGGCCATGCATATTCCCCATATATGGCAATTTGGATATTGATGAAGTTAACGGTCATTGATAAGCATTTTAAAAGAGAAAAGTCTACTCATCTGACCACCAGCAGCTCTTTCCATTCAGTACCAGGAACTGTAACACTTCATGTTCTTGGACTGCTGTCCACATCATTCTCATGCACAAGCTCCATACTTCTCACTGCAAGATCATCCCAGGACACTGGGACTGATCATTGGATTATTCCACCTGTATCTCCATTAGCTTCATCTGCAATTGGGACTTTAGCATCATTTACTTGAATGTCTGTGTTTACTGCCACAGTCTTTTCCTCCTGCTTCTGTCTTTAGCGGTCTTCACCATTTTGCTCTCATTCTTCCTGTAACAGTCCTATGGAATCACTGTAAGGAAAAGGGTATTGGAATTTCCTCACTTACTTGTCCAAATTTCCCCTGGTCTATATGAATATCACCATGTTTCTCTCTCTCTCTCTCTCTCTTGGAGAAGGCCACTGGCCCATTGGGACTACCCATGTTAACAGAGTGTAAATAAATGAAATATTTTATTTAGTATTTTTTCATAGGTTCTTATGTATATACTAGTGACCACTGGGTCTTTATAAGCCTACCCATGCAATCCAGTTGTATCCAATGAGTTATTGTGCCTTAAAGGCTATATGTTTGTTCATAGGTTAGTACTAAGCTAACTGCCCTTGCAAGCCATTTTAAGCCTAGCCAATTATCCCTTGTGAGACTCAAACTCTGCACCTTGTGTTTGTAAGGCAAACACCTCAACCACTAGGCCACCTTCCCAACCACAATGTTAGGGCATGATTTAATGGCTGCCTTTGTCCATCACAGACATAGGTGTCAGGCCAGTGGAGAAGTTCCAATTTCCCATCCACTGGTCCAGATTGCACTTGAATGGGATTAGGGAAGGGTTCTGCTTCACATGGATGGAAGCCTATTCCAGAGAACTGGGATTCTCTTAGAAACATACATGTGATTCCAACATGCCCTAATTAAGTCACAGTCAAAATTTAAATCATTAGACCTAGTAGTTCTGGTGCTGTTCATTTTGCAGATATGCAAAAGGTCCATCAGAGTGGGATCCAAGGATGCCTTGATCCCAGGCATAATTTGCCTCTCAGCACTCTGTAGAAAGCAGAGTATAGAGATAGGGTTTTCAGGCAATATGCATATGAAATTGTATTTAAGCTCTGTATTCTTTTTGTGAGGAACATCTGTGTACATTCCAGATTTTGCATGTGCCTAGTCATCTGCATACAGAAAGGGTAGTTATTCTCAATAATTGGTCTGATGATGGCTGAATACAGTGGCACAATGATTTCCCTGGACCAAGATGTCATGCCCTTACTTAGAAGTTCAGTGACATAGACTGATTTTCTTACAGCTTTAGACACATATTGGTTGAAAGCCAGGTTGCTATCTTCAAGAGTCCCCAAATCCCTAACTACTGTCTATTTTTTAGGGGGTATTTTATCAATAAGATAGATTCTTTGAGTGGCCATCCTCCCAAAAGGTACTATTATGCATTTCTTGGCATTGAGTTTTAAGCTGTGGTTTTAGCACCTTTCATTTGTCTGGATTTAGACCTTCCTGTAAGATGTTAGTATCTGATCTCTCCTAGCTTGCAGTCATCTGCAAACTTGGTAATCCAAAGGTCCTGGATATTGAACATAACTTCCAAGAAATAGATGCCAAAGTGAAGTGTACTCAATATAGAACCCTGGGGGATGCCACTATTGACTGCCCTCTTTGTGGAAGTGGTCTCGCCAATCTTACCTTCCTGAAGTTGATATTTTTTGTGAATCGAAACAAAAAAAATTGTTCCAAAAAAAAAATTTCTTTACTTTTTGTTACTTTCTAATAGTTGTTTTAGTTGATCCATTTCCTTTGAGTTGTGGTTTTCAATTTTTTGTTTTGTTTTCTCCATTTTAGTTTTTCTGTTTTGGGTCAGTCCCCCTGCTCACACTTTTTTATGTAGTTTTGCTGCACTGTTGTCATTTTTGGAGCAGTTTAGCCATTGGTGTCATTCAGGTTTTTTCCATTTCCTAGTCATTTCCCTTGAGAACCATGGCTTTCTAAGCTCTCTTTTGATCAGATTTCTAGAGAAGCCACTCAACAGCATTGTCCTTTCTGCCTAGAGTTCTAGAAGAGACAAGAGACAAAGTTTCCATTATTTTTTCTATTTTTTTTTTTTTGAGTTTGTTTTTTGCTTACCTTTTCCCTGCTATTTTTTTCTGTATTTGTTTTTTATTTTTTGTTCATTTTGTTTAATTTTTTTATTGCTTGCTTTATTTTCTTTTTTTTTAAAAAACAAAAAAAAACAACACACTAGCCATTGTTTTTCCAACTTTTGTTATTAGTTGAATTCAGCATACAACATTTTTTTCTTAAAAACTTGAAAAAAAAAAAAAAAAAAAAAACAAAAAAAAAATACTTGAAAAACATTTTTTTCTAACATTTGAATGATCAGTGATCAGATTTTGCTGCTCTGTGGGCCCAGCTGTTGTTTCTTTATTTTGTCTTTTGTTTTGTTTTGTTTCTTTAGTCTTCTTTATAGAGTAGGAGGGAGGCTTTGCCCCCTGTAACTGAGAGGTTTTGCCAGTTGTTGGTTTTTTATAGCGGTTTTTTAAGTTTTTTATTTGGGTCATTTCTGCTTTTGCAAGCCCTCTGCTATTTTAGCTGAAAACTGACTTCAAGCACTACTACTGATCAAACACTGTAGTTTAACAAACTCTAAGCAGCTACCTCTAACCACACAAACTATTCTCCACTCTAAAAACTACTCTAAACTACTCCTAACTGATCTCTTCCATAACACTCCTATCACTGTCTACATAGATCATAACTGAAAATTCTCTCTCTTACGTCCTTCTAATCTTTACAACACTGCACTCTTTACCCTTACACTTTCTGATCATATACTTGTCTTGTCATAGTATACAAAACAAAAAGGCAAACCCCATTTCTCCGGACCCTTTTAAAGTTTTTGTTTTTCCCCTTTTGTCTCCTCCCTTAACGCATGAGCCTCATGTCAGTAGTGTCAACTTCTCCTGCCCAGCTGCCCTCAGGGTGATACAACAATAATGTTACAATTGAGACAACCCTAACCCTCTCTCACAACACCTCTCACCATACATGCACACTATAATGCCAATCTGCAATGCAACCGCTAAAACAACATGATACTACTAGCAAGCTCAGGGACTAGGGAGAGAGGTACCACACACACCTAGTCTAGTAGCTCCACATGGTACCATTACAACCTAAGTAACATAGTGGTTTATGCTCAATTCCATGAGTTTGTTCACAATACCTGAGGGAGGTATTATGTACAATGCCTTAGCTCGGTCAAGGTTAGCAGTAGGTACCATTTTGTCCTCCTCCATTGACTTGGTGACCCTCTCAAAGAAGTACACCAGCTTTAGTAGGTATGATCTGCATCTGACAAAAACAAACTGGTTTAGATCCTGTGTCTGATGATTTCCTATGTCATTGCTAATCATTTTCATGATGATTTTTTCCATGGCTTTGCATATGACACTAGTTAGACTAATGGGTCTGTAGTTCCTGGTAACTGTTGATGACCATTGCAGTCTTCTACTCACATGGCACAAAGCCTGTTCAGAAGCTATAAGTGAAACAATTGACCATGATAGGTCATATTTCAGGCTATTTAGGAGGTGTCCTGAGATATTATTAGGGCCCATCAAAGTTGCATTTTTATCTTGGAGAGCACATCTCCTTACTGTTAGTTGGGGGGATTATGTTAGATGGTATTTCCTGGGGGGGCTGGGGGTGAGAGAGGGTAAAGTTGGAGCTGAATTTGTCAGCCAGAGATTTGTTATATCCCTTGGTTTTATGAACCTGGCCATTTACCAACAGTAATGTTTGTTTAGTCAAACCAACAAAAGGTAATACAGCAGTCTTGTGTACTTAATAAACCACACAAGTAACCACGAAAAATGAGGTAATTGCAGGCCAAAGCCTGGAATAAACACATCCATAGCCCAGTGCTTTTGTCAACTTAAACTAGAGACTTCATCAGAACAGGGTTTTTGTTTTTTTCTGGTTACTTGTGTGATTGTACGAGGTTGCTCTTTATATTATTTTTACTTAATAAACCAGATGGGTAATAATCTCCTTTAAAATTCAAAGATGCCAGTGGTTATAGTAACTGTGTTTTGTCAAGTAACAGGCTTCACAGTTTTATAAAATTATTTTACCACTGACATAGTGCCTTTAACTTAGTTAATCCTGTTGATGGGTATTCTCAACACTTAAACTGTCATTGTAGCAGGCTTTAGTCACCAGCAATACTCAAGGCTGTGTTGAAGCCTCACAAAAGCTTCTGCTAGTAGGGGAAGAAATAGGAGAGAGAACAAAGATTATTTATTTCCTGATTACACTCTTTATACAAAACAGGACTGCGATATGACCCTGTTAAAATAAAGCCAGTAATCTGTGAATGAACATGAGCAAGGTTAGTGCTAGAGATTAACACTTTGGAGTAACCAATCTCAGTGCTTACATTAGAGTTTAAGAAGAGCTGATGCTTTCGATTTTCAGGGATGGTCTTCTCTTTTAGGGAGTTTTATAACTATGGGCAGAACACTAGATACTATAACTCTCAACTTCTTTTTACAAGAATTCTGGCCAAATCCAAAAATAATATCAAAACAAAGGCTCAAAATCGGGAAGATTTTTGCAATTTTACTCTAGTTCACTTCAAAAACTTAATAGAATAACATATTTTGCATCAACATGCACCAATTTTGATAATATGATGTTTGAAACTCTGATGTCCTGATATAGTGACTGTAATCCTAAATGATTTACCAGCAGATCAAACTTTTTTTTCAAGGGACAGAGCAAAATTATGAGGGGAAAATCATGGATGTTCTGTGAAATCAGGGACAGTGACATGTATGCATTACTTCTCATTGAGGTAAGTCTGAGTGACTCACCTCAGTGCTGTTTGGCAACTGCTAAAGTACACTCATTGATCTGGTGTGGCAGTGCCACTGTCATACAATACATTACTATTTGCTGAAATTAGTGCAAAATGTGTGTATGTGTGTGTCTTTCGCTTATTGCAGTGTAAGAGTAACAAGCTGGCTATGATTTATTTGACTTTCTCACACACACATCATCAGCATTGAATTGACTCCTCTGTGTGTGTGTGTTGGGGGGGGACATGCTTGCAATGTACTTAAGGGTAACAAGCTGGCCATATATGGTTTCACTAACCATCACAAACATAGACCTTACATGTGATAGGTGACTGTTTTTGGTGGTTTGGCACAAAGATGATCTGTGCAAAAGCAACTGTTCATTGCCACTGTGGTCAAATAAATAGCACTGCCATTTCACACTGCTCCACTCTGATTGAATTTTTGGCTATATTTCTTTCTGCGTGGAGTCTGCATGCCATCCCTGTCTTTGCATAGATGTATCCCTGTGTTCTGGTTAACTCTACCACCTCAAAAATATGGACCAAGTTAAACAGAATTCCTCCAGTTTCTGTGAAGGTGTGTGTTTGTGTGTCTGTGCGTGTGTAAAAAATATCTCAGATTTTTATCTGTGTCCATATACACAGTAATGCCAAGTACATACTAAACTCTTCTGGTAGCAGTAAAAAATGCTGTTGACAAGTAATTACATTTCAAAAGTAAGACATAAAATGCATTACAGGACATTCAGACATTTATAGCTTCTAGGAATTACACACTCCTCAAACTGTATAAATTTATTTTGACATGGACTTAGTAGTGGTGACTGCCCTCAACTGTACCCATTCTAAAAATGGCCCTGCTCAAAGGTATACCAAAGTTGTTGCAGGTTGTGTAGGGTGCTAGAGATAGTGTGGTCATTACTATAATTTTCATCAGAATCAAAGCTTACAGGTGTATGCAGGATGCCATTAGAGCTTGCGCTGGGGCTGGGGGCAGTGTCATTGTTGTTTCTTTTTACTTTTCTCACAGACCATAGAGGTGTGCAAAGGTGGTTACTGTAGCTTGTGTAGGGACAATATACTGTTTAGGAAAAACAAAGTCGAATACATTACTGTAATCATCGTTTTTCTTTTCATTTTCCTCACAACCACATATCAGGGACATATACAGATGGCTGCCTTTGGAGAGTAGGCATGAGGAATCATGTTATGTACATGTATGTCAGCAGTCACTTTTTTCATACATGACTGCAGCCAACTAAACCTTTGCTTTCATCACAATCTAACACTAGAGGGATGCACAGGCAGTGACTGATTTTTTTGGGGGGGTGGGGGAGATTAGGTAGGCAAGCACTATTGCCGGATAGGATTTGTGTATCCCTACAACAGTTGTCTTGTTAGTTTATTGTGAACTACTGTTTTTAACTTTGAACATTAAGCACTGGGCACAACTTATGTCTTCCTTGAAATTCTGATATTTTCAGATCAGGCTAGCCATTGGATTAAAAGGTTGGGAAAATGCTCTAAAATGCATCAAAGACATCTATAATCATATGGCTTCTGAAGTCTCCGGCTTGAGTTATTTCCTAAATGAATATTACTGTGCTGCCTGTCAGGAAAGGTGTCTTGAAAGAATGTAAGGAAAAGTAAAGGTGAACAGCAACACTGAATTTCTTCTGTTAATGTTAATTTCTGTTCAAGCCATCACTGAGTGAAAAGGTTGTATAAAAAGAAAAAAAGAAAATAAAATGCACTTTAGAGTATATAGAAAGTCATGGCCTCTTGAAAAAGCTGACGAGTAAGGCAAACTGTGATAAAAGGAAGAAAAACATAATGTGCATGGTATAGGGAAGCCCAGGATGGGGAGGAAACTGAGAGGAGCACTGGAAGATTTGTGTGTGTTGGGGGGAGGATAAAACAGACACTGCTTAGGACACCATTTCACCCAAGTCCATTCCTGTACATAGAATTGTTGTAATTTATCATTATTGCAACAAAATGCCAATAACTATGAATGCCCCTCTGTGAGATGGGCAAACACAGAGCGGAACACGGGTCTGTGCTAATGTAAGAGCATTGTAGTTATACCTCAGTCTGTGCCAACTACTCCTGGCAGCATAAACTAAATGGCAGTGATAGGGTGATACTTAAACTGGAAATGTCCTGGGGCCCCCAACTTGACATTTGTTGGAGCCCCTAAAATGCTAACACTGATTCTGTTGGTCTAGGATACTATCTTTATCTCAAAATTTGCTTTGATGGTCTTAATTAGTCCTCTTAGTTGTCTACTCATTTTAATGAGTTTTTATCTTTTATGGCATTACTCTTCCTAATTTTAGTTATGATATTTTTTTCTTTTGTTATACAACCTGTTTAATTTGGATTCCATCAGGGTGGTTTATTTTTGAGTTAGTTTTGAGCTTACTTCTGGTAGGCCTGCAGCCTCTATGCAGTCACTGACATAGTTGTACATAGCTGCTGTGAATAATTCAACATAGGTTGCTGTGTTATCTAGCTTTGGAGGGCACTAAATTTTGGTAGGTTATCATTAAAAAAAGGTAGTTTGCCTTAGAGTAATTTCTGACTGTTACAGGGTTTGCTGGGGTTATAGAATTAATCTTATTTTGAAGGAGACTGCTTTATTATGGACATGACAATTGCTGGGGGGGTGCAGTGTTCTCCCATATTTGTGAGTACCAAGTCCAATATGTTTGTACCTCTAGTAGGTGTATGAGCTATGGGTTTGATGGGACATAGAGAGTGACCTATAGCTATTATTATATATTATAGAATTTAAACAGGGGTCTCGATATCCACTACCAGAAAAACATGAACATCATGACCTATTCATCAATTCCTATGACAATTGCAGAACTCTGGGATCTGTTATTGGCATCACTGCCCAGACTTCTGATGAACAAAATCCTAAGAAGACTTCTTTTTTTGATCTAAGTCATAAAACGCACATACTGTTGAACGACCTATCATATGACAAATCCATAAGAATCATAAAACCTGATAAAGGAGACCTGAGTGGTGAGCATGCAGGCCATGGACTATGTGGGGAAAATGCTGCATATGCAGAATGACTGTAGTACCTATTCTGTTGTGACCCTGCATGAAATAAATATAGCTTATAGAAATATTGATGTATGAATCAAGGATCTGTTATTTGACTGACACTGGTAACTACAAATTCTTACTCACTATTCACCCAAGGATGCCAAATGTAGTTGGAATACCTAAGATCCATAAGAGCTTAAATAACCCCCCACTAAGACCTATTGTTGTGCTAGTGTGGGTTCTAAACTGGAATCACTTGCTAAGTTTATTGACTTCAAATAAAAAAAAAATACTGCTAAAAGATTTAATTGCATATTTAATGATGTCTGGCAATTTTACATGGAATCAAAAAAGTGGACTTCTCTGTGGATATCATTTTAGTAACTACTGACATCAAAAACTTTTTTTTTCATTCATGCCATACAATCTAGGTTTAAGGTAATCAGGACAGCAGGCTCTTATGGGGATGCTTCCATTTCAGCCAGGTACATTAACTTGTTGGAGGAATCCATGCAGACTGCTATACAACAATTTTGTTACCTTTGAAGGAGAATTTTACTAACAAATTAGTGGAGTAGCATGTACCCCTCCATATATTCTAATTTAGTCTTGTGATACTGGGAATCTAATTATGTATTTTTAACTCATGCTAGAGCCACTGTAAGGCTTACTTCAGGTACCTAGATGGCATCATTTTTGGCAAGGTACTGAAGACATGTTATACCAGTTTGTGTAGGTTTTGAAAGATACTGCTACCTTCCTCCATTTGACTTATAACTTTGCATATGATGCAATCTCTTAACTAGATATGTGGCTATATAAGATTTTTTCTCAAGGCTAGTGTTCCTCAAATATCTACCTCACAGACATTTTTACATTCCTATTTGCACTACAGGAGTTGCCACCCTCTCAAACAAAAAAAAATTCTGGTGAATGTCCAGATGGTCCATATCTCCATATGAATATCTGACACACCTCATCATAAAAGGGTTCTCATCCAGGAAAAAAGCTTGACACTCATTAGACCCATTATAGATACAATGCCCCTTTTGGAATGTACCTCACAAGACATCTGCAGCAGCAGGAAAGGCCACAGAAGTACCTCACAAAGAGGATTACTGGCCTCAAACAAATGCCCTACACTGACCATCTCAAAAAACTTCAGCTTTACTCCGTAGCATATCACCTACTCCGAGGTGATCTCTGCCTAACATGTAAAGCTATGTCAAACCCAGAGCTGTTGGACATGCTACACCTAAAGAAATCCCAATCCCTCCGAGCTACATGCTCTAGGGACCTAAACCTTGTCACCATAATAAACAGGACATGCTGGAGGGATAGATTCCTGTCCCAGAGACTTCCCATACTGTGGAACAGGCTACGCATCTATGTCAAGCAAAGTTCTTTATTAGCACTCTTCAAGAAAAATCTTGATGAGTGCATGGGAAATAGGAAATACACCCCAGGGATCACTTCTGTGTCTCTGATCGACAGTGGCACAGGAAAATAACTTTCTTGGGTGGCGTAAGCCAGGGAACCTTGTTGGCCAGGCTTATGTAGGCCCTTGGGCCGATAGCCTAGTACCTACCTATGATGACAACTTTACAATGAATTGATCAACTTAAGCGGTATGTTTAGAGAGAGGGGTTAACCAGATAGTCTCCTGGCCAACAGAATGAGATGCATGGAAATTCATCCCTATTCTCAAAAGTAGCATACAAACTCTTAACAATGTACTAATTTTGAGAGATTTATGATTTTAACTTACAGCAACTATGTGCATGGCATCAAAAAGTAATCCATACTAACTGGAGAATGATTTATCATTTCAACAATACGAGAAGAACTTTAGTTGCTGTCTCTGGATTTATTTACAGAAGGGCCAATATAAAAAAAAGTACTGGAATTTAAGACTGATGACCGGTTCAAAGCTAGCATAGAGCTGTGTGGGACCAGGAAATGTGACTATTGCAAGTTATGAACTTTTATTAATGTCAGCGGCTGCAGTGAAATATTGAAGTATCACAGGTTAGTATTTGGACATGTCAGGGAAAATTGTGAGACTAGAACTGTTTGTTTAGCTAATTGTTCATCATTTGATGAATTCTACATTGACAAACTTGAACATCGCACAAGGGAATGAATACATGAACATGTTTACAACATCAGAAAAGTATCAACTAACAATGCATTAAGTACGGGTTGCTGCAAAAAGTCTTCTAAGTTCACTTTAATGGTGCTAGAAAAACATTATCATGACTTTGGGCAGGATGAATAGGGAAACTTTTTTTGGAATATCATGAACATTTTTGGCAGCTCAGACTTAATACTAGCACCCCCTCCCTGCCCATGTCTGAATGAATATATCAGTATCACCAGCATTCATAAAATGAAGACAGCAAGAATGTAAGTGATTCTTTGAAGCTGCAATATTTATTTCTCTTAAAAAAATCTTACAAAAAACTATCATTGTGTATATTTCTGTTATGAACAACATATGACTTTTTGCACATGACTTTCATCACATATTTAAAATGGAGTGCCTCTTAGAGCTATGCTACTTCTAAAGAAGTCTTGGCTTCTAATAAGAAAGCACTAAAAATAGTTCCCATAAAGTGAGTTCTTTGGTGAGGACACAGTGTGGTTTTTGTGCTGTAGATTTCTGTTTTCTTTTGGCTACACTAACACTGTGGAGCTTAGTCAGCTGAACTGGTAAATACCAATGGCATTCAGCAGTAGCACTTTACATTAGTGGCTACACTATTAGGCCAGAAAAATCATAAGACTGGTTATCATATAAGATGTGGAAGATTGGCAAGAGAAGGCTATGGTGGCATTTCGGAGTTGAACATGAACGTTTATGGGAAACTTTAAGAGAATAAGGAATATGTGACGAAGTAAGCAATATTTTAAGGGAGAATGGAGGGTCTAAATGGAAAGATAAGTCAGCAAGCAAAGAAGAGTCGTATTGCTGGAATTTAATGCATCTTCAAGTCTTGGTGAGTACCTTCACAAGGTGGACCCTGTTTTTTTCACAAAAGTTCACAAAGACAACACTGATATATAGACTATATATTTTATATAGCATATATCATGGACAGAAGTAGGTTAAAAAATAAAAAAGATAGCTGGGTGCACAAGACCCAGGACAAAAAAAAGTGCATGATCCTGGTAGACACATTGGTACCAGGACTGGAAAAAATGACAGTATAAAATCCTCAAGACACAGAGACACATTCCTACAATGGGGCTAGGCCAGGCCCAGGAGGAGGATGGCCTCCGTGTTGTAGAAAAAACTAGCAGTCCACAAAAAAACACAAAAGCTGATGGGCCAAAAAAGAGCCATAGACATGATAGAGTGGACTATTGAGGATAAGAAAGAAATAATGCATTGTTACTATTATGCAAGAAGCCCAGAATTTCCAGACACAAGATATACAAAAAGATTAAGAGAGACATTAGAGGAGAGAAAAATACATGCACAAGAAAAAATATCAGAAGCTTCAAATAAAAATGTGTGTTCATTAATGAAATATATTTATGAGAAACATTATATAGACCAAGAAACCTTGATCTTTTTGGAAAAAGAAGCATCTGAGGAAGTGCAAAAATATAAAGAACAAATTCTAGAGACTTTTGAAAGGTATAAAAAAGAAATATGGGCATGGGAAAGAAAGAGAGCTCTGATATGGTGCAATATTTATGCAAAGGAGAAAGCCAAATTAATCAGCACAAAAAAGGCAGCCTGAAAGATATTCAAAGAGAAATACAGGCAAAGGCATCATACATGGAAAATTTCACAATAAAAAATATAAGATCACAAAGATTAGTATAATAGAAGTTGTGGAAAATTGCGAAGTGAAGGATATAGTGTAGGAAGTCTCACACAGGTTACATCACAGCATGATGGAATGATTCCCCAAATTAAGGAGAAAAAGGGGGATCCGGAGACATCTGAAGAGGAAATATGGACATGGAAAAGAAAGAGATTTAATATGGTATAATATTTATTCAAAGGAGAAAGCAAACCTAATCAATTCAAAAAGAGCAGCACCAAAGATATTTGCAGAGAAGTACAGGCAAAGGCACCTGGACATGAAAAATTTTACAATACAAAAAATAAAACAAAGAGAAACAGTAGAAAAGAGGATTAGTAATGGAGAAAGAAAGAAATAGAAACTGAGGTTATGGAGTACCTGCAAAATAAAGGATTTGGTGTAGAAAATCTGACTCAGAAAACCCCACAGCTGGCTAGAGCAATGGAATCCCAAACTAAGGAGAAACCAGTGGAGTGAGAAACATCTGATCAGTTGCCATATGAAGATACTGTGGAGCCTTCCATAGGAAACCTGTACAAACATTCAGTTAGAGTTGCACAACAAGGGTAGGAACAGGAACCAGTGACAACTCTGACAGCCAGTGTTGTGGAGTGATACTCCAGTGAGTTCCTGTATGAAAGAGCAATGGATGGCACAGGATGAAACTGAAGAGAATGTGGCACAGGAAGATACTTTGGAACGTTCTGTAGAATGCCCACAGGATATGGAGAACAAAGAATATGCCCTCAGTTTAGAAGAAAATGATTTAAAAGAAGAATTGCTTGATTTAATAGAGATGGACAGACATATTAAGATCGATGAAAGAAATAAAACCCGAAAAGTCAGAAGTTTGATAAAACAAATGAACACAGTAATTAGAACTGTCAATAGAGATTAATGCGATATAAGAGAAGTAAATAGGATATACTACTGTGCAGCTAAATTAATAACAGTTAAAGTCTTGTCACAAAAACACAGGGTAGTAAGGGAAAGGAAGGGGAGAAACTGAATGCCATCATGAAAATATTGAATAGAGAAAACTATAAAGCAAATAAGACAAGACTTGTCACTGTTAGAAGAGTATAGAAGAGGTAATAGATCAGCAAAAATACTTAAGGATAGACATGATAAAAGCAATGTGCAGTATTAGAACAGATAAGGATCTTTCATGCATTATCTCAGATAATAAACTCAAAATACCAGCACAGGCAGAAAAACTTAGAAGATATGCAGATGAATATAAAGGAAAAGTACAAAATTAGCAATTTATTAATGACCCAAAAATGTTTTACAGAGAATTGGGAAACAAGGCAAAAGGTATTGAAACACAACCAAAAAAAAGGAGAAATAGATACATTTTGGAGAATATCTATGAAGATACTATGGAACATAACAAAAATGCTAAATGGATAGAAGAAGTAAAAGAAAGAGTAAGACGTTCAAATGTACAGGATATGAAATGGGATAAGTAACAACCAAAGAGATTGAAACAAAGTTAAGAAAAGCTCCTAACTGGAAAACCCCAAGCCCAGATGTGGTACTTAACTTCTAGCTAAAAGTATTAACATCTTTACATGAAGATTTAGCCAAGCCATGACTAAGTGCTATTTATATGCACACCCCAAACAGATACCGACCTGGTTAACAAAATGAAAAACAGTGGTCCCATTTTAGAGTGAACCTGCAAGCTATCCTAAAAACTATAGACCAATAACTTGCCTTCTGACGACATATAAACTCAGCATTGGAATTGATGGCAACAGAGTTTATAGTCATTTAGTAAAAAACTCAATCATGGCGAAAGAACAAAAGGGTAATAAAATAAAGCCATGGAAGAAAGGAATATTTGTTATTAAATGAAGTCATAATGGATAACTGTAAAAAGGGGAAGAATCTAAGTAAAGCATAGATAGACTACAAAAAAGTATTTGACATTATCCCACACTCATGGATAAAAGAGTGTTTAAAATGTATAAAATACACCCTACACTGATCGACTACATTACAGCAACCATGAAACAGTGGCAGACCACTTTGCAGTTAAGCCATGATAAAGAACAAATTATTTTTCCAGGGATAATAATTCAAAGGGGGATATTCCAGGGTGACTCTGTCACTGTTGCTCTTTTGTCTAGCCCTTAACCCATTAAGCTGTCTACTTAACAGATTAAGTCATGGCTGCAATTTGTCTCCCAGAAAACAACAAAGTGGAAATACTTATCATCTTCTTTTTGTACATGATTTAAAATGGTGTAGTTAATCGGATAAGGAACTGAAAGCACAGCTGCAAGTGGTCAAAACTTTTTCAGGTGTTATAAGAATGTCATTTGGTCTTGATAAATGTGCAAAAGCAACCTTTAAAACAAGAAATCTGCAGCAACAAAAAAACAGTCTGGAACAGGAATATGATATAAAAAAACGAGCAAGAGGGAATGTATAAATATTTGGGAACTGATGAAGGATCAATCATGAAACATGAACAAATGCAAATAAAAAGTAATGAATATTTTAGAAGATAAACATTGATACAGAAAACAGCTTTGACATCTATGAACAAAGTATAATCTATAAACCAATTTGCTCTTCCTGTTCTAACTTACAGTTTGGAGTGATTAACTGGCCCCGAAAGGTGTTGGATAGATTAGACAGGGATAACCAAAAAATAAGGCACTGGAGGGTTCACCAGATAACAAGCCAACTTTAATGAGCACACAAAAAACAACAAAACGCCATAAACTTGACCACAGTGTTTTCATCAGCAACTTCATCAGATGAGCATACCAACAAAAATGAGTCCTTTATATATATATAGTCCTTAATAGGTCCATTAAGTAACCATTCCACAATTAAAGACATATTAACAAACTAAAATGTTTAAAAGGTGTCATAGGAAACAATGCATGCAGAACCTGTCTGAATAGAACTACCATTCAGTACAAGTGTAAAAATAATAAGTAATACTTTAGCTAGATATGGGATGTAAAATCAAATCACAAACGCTGCGGTCCAGTTTAAGGTGTTTTGTTGCTTTTTGTGTGTTCATTAAAGTTGGTTTGCTACCTAGTGAACCCTCTAGTGCCTTATTTGTTGATTATTTGTTTGTATTTGGGCACTTTTTTTCCATTCTTTTTATTTATTAGATTAGACAGGAAAACAAAAAGGATGCTTCATGCTCATCAAATGATTTATAAAAATCGGTGCATGCCAAGATTATATATTACCTGTTCTGAAGGAAGTATGGGCCTCCTCAAAATTGATTACATGTATGGATCTGCAATCGTGGCACTGCCTGCATATCTGTTGACCTCACAAGACCCAAACATAGTGAAAGGTTTGAAACTTGACAAGAATAAGTCAAAGATGACTTCCTTGCTTAGTTTAGTAGAAGCATATCAGCATCAAATGGGAATGGAAATCAAACCAGAAGTAAATAAAAATCAGGCTGCAACTGAATGTGCTGAAAAACAAAAGAAAGAACATAAGGTGAAGGATCAGATGAGAAAGCAAGGAATGTGGAAAATGCATAAATATAGTTGCAAGTATAGAAAACTTTTGGAACAACCTCATGTTGATCAGGATCAAACACAGCAATGGTCAATGAGAGGTGAATTTAAATGAAAAGATGAAAGGTTAATGTTGGTGGCCCAAGATAGTGGCCTACATACACATTGGTTTACAAAGTCTATTGAATATGTGGGAGAAATAGACAAATGTAAGTTTTGTAAAACATAATTGGAAACAGTTGCACATTTTGTTGCTGGCTGTCATATACTAATGGCAGAAGGACTGTATACTGAAAGCCATAATAATGTGGCAAGACTGTTGCATTGGGGATTGTACAAACATTATAATGTTGAGGTAGCTGAAAAAACACTGTAAACACAAGCCACAAAGCATCATTGAAAATGATGAACTTCATATCACTTGGGATTATGCATCACCAACAGTTCAAAAAATAGATGCAAGAAAACCAGATATAGTAGTCCATAAAATGAAGACAAAAGTAGCATTGATCATTGAAATTGCTACATCCATTGACTACAGTGTCTTACATGCAGAGAGACACAAAGTCATAAAATACCAAGATTTGCAGGCAAAAATGAAGGCCATGGTGAAGGTGGATACCCAGCTAGTTCCAGTAGTAGTAGTAGGAGCAACCAGTCTTATAAAAAATAATTTACATTCGTACTTAGATACTGTATGTTACCGATTCCTATAACGCCATATTAATAGCAGGAGGACTCATTACTGGGCACATAGCGGGTACTGCGAAGAGCACTTCTGGCTAACATCAAAGACTGAAACAATACTAATTTCATGAACTTTAATCGTACTTTGACATTGGAATGGGGTCCATTCCTGTCATGGTATTAGAAACCCAAAAGACTTGGAAAAATTAAAAAAGGGAAAAAAAATGAAAATATATGGAATGGCATTGAGTAAATAGGTAGAGGAGTAAAAAAATGCAGATACAAAACACAAGCAGAATATTATTTATTCTTGTGATGAAAGCAGTATTAATAAGTTTTAAAGATGTAGTGATAGCAGGATTTGGAGGTTCCATTGTTTAAAAAATATCCAAGATATTTGATATTCATTACAAAGAATAGCAAGTGTTTGAAGGAAGTGGTACTAAAGATTGAAGAAAATTTCATTAAGGAGAATGTCCTGATAGTTGGGATTATATTTTGTAAGAAATTAATGTGTGTGCTAGGAATTATGTTAAAAAACAAGAGATGTATATAAAACAATGGAATGAGGTAATGGAAGAGATAACAAATATGGTGAGTTTGTGGAGGACATTAGTTTTATCAAATAGAAAGAAGGTAGATTTAATACATCCACATATATTGTGAAGTGATATTTAGGAAGGGGTATTTGAATTCCCAACCGATAAAGGAAAAGTTGTTAAAGTTTATATCCGTTATAATATGAGGTAAATCTTATTGGGAGGTATTTTGTATTATAACAGAGAAGAAGGATTCTTGAGTTTAGTAAACCCAGTGATATACATCTCATCTTTGCATTTATTTTTGGCAATAGGTAAAGTTGAAAAATCAAAAAAGAAGTGATGGAGGCAGATTGTGGAGAAAGTATAATAATTTTTGAGATGAAGTAAAAGAAGATAAAATGTAAATAATTCATGACTGCAGAGAAATACAATTAAATATTGGCAAAATCAGAATGTAGAAATTAGGAAGGGTAAGAAGCCTGAAAAGAAAATCTGTGCAAGTAGGTTATGGATGAAAGGTATTATGTAAATCAATAGAGGAAATGAGATATGCAAGGAAAACCACAATCAAAGGAAGGCAAACAATTTAAGGAAGTATAAGTGGTGTCTGAGTTTTTAAGGAGACAGCCTGTAAAATGTCAGGTGGAATAGAACAGCAAAGAAAGATTATATAATGTCGATAAAATAGAGAAAACAGAGCATGCTTTGGTGAATTATTATAGAGGTATTTGGGGATAAATTTAGAATGGAATATCAGTATGAATATACTAGAAAATAAATATGAATATGTTATATGTGAATATGAGCATTTGGACAAAGACTGAAAAATGGATAGAGTGCATTAATGATGTTCTGAAAAGTGGATGAAAATAACCTGTATAAAAATTGTGGACTTGTAATATTATTTTGAGAAGAAATGGAATGTAGTTGGGGAAAAAGAGGGTTGGGAGGATATAGAGAAGGAAACATGTTTTATTTATGTATTGTTTAAACAGATGGAATAATTTAAAAAGAAACATTTTTGTGATGTATAAATAATGTTCAAAGATTTGTAAAAAAAATAAATAAATAAAAGCTCCTCTACTATCTCCAGTAATTGCTGTAGAATGTTTTATATCCACCTGTTCGACCACCAAGCCAGGGTGATAGGGTCTCTGCTTAACATCTCATCTGAAGTGAAGCAAATTCAGGAGTGCATCACCCCCTGATATGCTGCACTGCATTGTCTGTAATGGAAATGAATGCAAGCACATTGTATGGGATTGTAACTCCACAGCCTCCTGAACTTCCGGCATGAAATGCATGTGTGTTACTCTTTTGAGTCATACAAGCCAAAGGAAAGATGTAATTAGCAAAGACACAGAATAAAAAAAATATAAAACAAAAATATATAACTGTAGGAGATGATAAAATGAGTTACTAAACTTGGTGCAAATACTGTAAAAGACAGTGCTAACATAAACAGCAGTGCCCAACTTTGGCTAAAGTATGTCAAGATGGAAACATCTGCAAAAGAACAAGTCAAAATACAATGAATTTACAATACAAAGAGAGAGGTTGGTCTATGCATAAGGCCAGCTATGAGTGGGACTGATTCAGATTAAGCTTTTTTAGTCATGGCCCAGGGTCAAAAAGCACAACATCCTTTTGTGTGCACACAAACTCGATAAAGTATAAAATTATTCTATCTGGGGGTTATAATGCAAGGCTTATAAAACATGTTGTAACTAATGAAGAAAGATGTTACATATGTTTGTACAGACAAATCTGGAACTATTATAAATGCTAAAGATTCAAAGCCAAGTCATATTTTGGTATAGACAGTCCCTACATTATCAGAAGTGGATTAAACTCTTAAGCCTGCTATAAGGTGAATATCATACAGTCAAGAGCATGCAATTGGGACCCTGTCCGATGTTAAGAAAGATGCAGGAAGACTGAAAAGAAAGCTCTAACCATTGCCTGAACATTCAACCATTTTCATTCATATATTTTTAGCAAAGGTCTTGTATCAATTGCCTTTTTACAATCCTTTAGAAGTTATATTTAATGGCAAGTCAAAACTTCCTCTGAGAATACAGGAGTGATCTCTGGCATTTTAAGCCAGTGCATAATACTGGAAAGGAAAAGACAATATTGCTGATCAGTTATCAAGATTTTCTCTTAATTCATCAGTAAAGAAAGAGAGAGGCTAAGTTACATTTTAATATGTTTATTGAACATCATGCTGTCTCTAAACCATTAAAGCTAAGAGAGAGACATTCTGCGATAGAAAAAGATGGTTTTGCAAAAGTTGAATGATTATTGAAATAATGACACTTGGCATAAAATTAGAACTGAAGATTAATTTATAAAATGTCTGAGAAGGTATGAAAAATAAAAGGAAGTATAACCATCTGAAAGTGAAAAGTTTTTTATTAAAGGATTTCACAGTAATATTACTAAAGGAATTCTAGAAATGTATTGAAACTGTATGCGAGGCTTGTTTAAAGATTAAGACCAAGTCAGTTGCCAGAGAGAAAATGTATTTTACCTGTATGAGTGTTACAAGAAAATGCTCAAAGATCACTTGTATTAGCCAAAGACACAACATAATTTCCATAAAAATGTCAGAACCTGTGAACTTAACTTAAGCAGTGACTTGTATGGGCCTATATACAGTAAATCTATTTGCTTATTATAGATGATTTGTCAAGATTCCCAAACAGGCAGTGTTTTGCCCATTCTCACACATAGTTAAAGCATATCTTGATATTTACCTCACATACACCAAATACTGTAAGAATAGATAATGGTCTAATCTTGCGTAGCTCTCAGTTCAAGGAATTCTGTGAGGACAAAGCTATAACGCATAGAAAAGTGACTTCAGTTTAGCCACAATCCAATGGGTTAGTAAAATGCTTCATGAAGCATACCAGCAAAGCAGTAAGGATTGCAAAGGCTAAAGGTATCCACTGGCATCAACATTTGAACAATATGCTGATGGACTACAAAACTTCTTTATACCCCATTGTTGAAGCTATTCCACCAAACTTGCTGTTGAAATACCTGTGTACACTCAGCTGTGTTACTAGTGATAGCATGAATATATGTAAAACATCTCTTTAAAAACTACTCTTTAAAATAATGTTGCCTTTGTCATCATGAGACTTACTTCCCAATGCCTTTACTGAAAAGGGGTCGTAAGCTGTTAAGGCAACCCCTGTAAAAAACTGCAAATAAATACATAAGCACACCTTTTGAAAAAAACAAATACCATGTATGTCCAGACCCAGAGAGAGAAGAGACAACGAAATCAGATGGAGAGGTTACAAAGAGAAAGACAAGATGGCAGGATATGCTGATGCCAGGGGAAGCATGCAGCATTCCTTTAGGGAGACAGAGAGAGAGAGAGAGAGAGAGAGAGAGAGAGAGAGAGAGAGATAGACTGTGTTGGTATAAAATGAGAGACAACACAAGCAGGACACTTTATTCAACCCATTGCCCTATCACAGAAAAGAAATGAAGGGGGGCAATGATCAGTGTAACAAGTGGGAGACTCAATATTACCAGACACCATTAATTTTTCAAGTTCTGTTGTGAAAGTGACACAGCAAAGAAACTTATTTTGACTAGGATTTAAGTTTTGGCACTTTACCAGCAAGCAACAGTGTCATTGAGGAGATGCTTAGGAGACAAATACTAGTGCATAGAAAGTTACAAAGGGCTATAAATTAACATTCTTATATTTGTTCTTTAAGCACAGTAAAGTGACACTATTGTTACTTCCTATTACAAGGCAGTTAAAAAGTAATGTGTAATTTTTCTTCACATGTTTGATAGAAATGGGCTTTGGTATACCTTTCACCTGTCCAGGTTTTTGCCTCATACTTTTCATCTGTTGAATGTAAAATTTATAGTTTTCTGGCAAATCATTGAGGACAGAAGTCACTAAATAATGACAGACATTGAAGTTTTAAATTTAACCTGTTCTGGAAACTTTCTAAGTTTATAAAAACAATATTTATCCCACCATTATTTTTGACTTCTCCACATGACTTGTCCACATTTTTGTTGAGGTTGAGGTATTTTCTTCACATTTTTTTATTTCCTGGTTAACTACTAAGGCTTATAGTCAGTCAAAATGTCAAACATGTGAATTCTGTGCTGTGTATTCCTCAGAAAATGTTTGAAACAAATCTGTTATTCTACTGATTAAATGAATTTGAGTAATAGAAAAATGCTGGCCTCTCTGTGGGGTAATGTGACTAATCATTATTTTTTGTTCATTATTCTGACTTTGCAGAATTACTGTGATTTGTGTGAAGGAACTTTGAATACTTTAATGTGGGACCAGAAAACTGAAATATAATCCATGGTTGTCACTTTTAACTATAAATAATGTGTGGGGGAGGGAGCTGTCTGTAGAAAGTAATGATCATTTTCTTGTTTGATCAGTTGGAAAAGACACTATCTGAGTTTTCAGGCCTAGTCTCCATTTGCAGGGTTACAATAATTTATGTGAAGTAACTTAGAAATTATTAATGTGTAGCTACTCTTTGGTGGAATAGAGCTAATACACAATTCATGGCTGTCTTTTTTTACCACAAAATTATTTATTTTCTTAATTTTATTATAAGATTTTCATAGACTAGAACAATATTAACAAATGTAACCACCAGATAAATAAGCTTACAAAACTATATATAAAGTCCATAACAAATAATCATCTCAATCATCAACACTAACACTTTTCTAAAAAATATTTAAGTTTTAGCCAAGATAATTTCTTATGAGTAATATTTGTAGTGTCATTGTATAAAGTTTGTAATTATTTATTACATATGATCTTTGCTAAACAAATAAATTTAAAAAAAGAGGATGTTCTTGTTTTTCTAATTAATCGTAATAACCTTGCTGGCAATAGTTAAGATAGACCAGAAGAGAGGCATTTGTGAAACTGAGATATGATCTGGAATTGGAACATTGAATAAAATTAAGGAGTTTGTAATCTTACAATTGTCTGACCATAATGCTTTAGCAAAATTATCAAATTATTTCCAGAATGGAGTCACCATTTGACATTTTAAAATCAAATGTTTTCAATCAGCATTCAATCTATTATTGCATCTCCAACACCCTAGATTTTCTTTTTGGTAAAAAAGGGCTATTTATTGTGGTATTAAAAACTCCTATTTAAAAACTTCCATGTAAATATTTGACAGTAAATAGATGATGTGGAGTTTTTGGTAGATTTTAAGTACAACCATTTATTAGTCTCTGAAAATATTTTCTTATTTATTTTTGTAGAATAATCTCAGTGAGATACATCCAAATTTACCATATCAGATCTTAATATCTTATAAATCATTGGCAAGTGTGATCTGCTTTTAGGTGTATTATTGTTAATTTGAAAGTAGAATTCTAATATTGTTGGCATGGATTTAGAGCTCATACCTAATAACATTTGTAAATTGTTACATAGTTCTGTGTACGATTGTATATCTAACCAAATTATTTTATTTTTATTATATCTTGCCAGTAGTCTATCTATAGTGTTTATCTTGTTTCCATCTAAAAACTGAGACCCAAATATTGAAGATTATTTTGTCATAGATTAGTTATATTAATTAAAGGATTCCAAGCAGCTATTAGTATAAGTTATAGAAACATCATAAGTAGCAATTGCCTAGTTAAATACTTATTGCTCATTACTGTTTTAAATGTATTTAATATATGATTAATACCAAAGGTATAAACATTAGTATTTTTATCATTTAAACAGTAGTCTTTTCAAAACCAATATGCTATACTAATATTAGAGGGCATTTTATGATTTGCTATTGATGAAGTGCTTGAAGTTAAAACGGCTTCACGTAATGACTTCCAGTTTGAACTATATGTTGAGTTTAGCCAAAGACTTGCATTATTTAATATGACAGATTTGATATAATGATCCCTATCAGGAAATGGGATACCATTTTCCTCCCAGTGTTTAATATGACAATCATAAGATATCTTTGGATTCTTAGGATGCCATAAAAGTTTTAATAGTATAGAATTTAGTCTTTTGATAACTTTTTGGGAGGTGGTAGAATTAATGATTAGGCAAGATATAATACCTTTGCCAGTATTATCATTTTCATTAATAAAAGTATCTTCCATTGTGAAAAATATTTTGCTCCAGTTTCCAGTTAAGTTTGATAACTATTAACTAGATTTTTATAATTTAATGATACTGACTCCTTCCATGTTGTTTTAATACTGTTTCCTAGGTATTTAATGTGTTTATTTTCCCAATTAAATTCTTTATAGCTTTTTAACAAACAAGTTACTTTCTTGTTTATTAATATTATTTCTGTTTTTTTGTGATTGAATTTTAGTCTAGAAGCATTTTCAAAGTTTGCCATTGATTTAATAATGTTTTTAATTGAAGATTCAATATTATTAGTAGTTAACAAGACATCATGCACAAATAATTGGATTTTAGAGTTATAATTGTTAACATTAAAACCCTTTCTTTCATTGTTGTCTTTGACAGACGTGGCAAAGGGTTCAATTGCTAAGACAAATAACAAAAAAGATAATAGGCAACCTTGCTTTGTTCCTTTTAATATTTTAAAAGAACCTGAGATGTAGCAGCCAATTTTAACATAAGAGAATGTGTGGCTGTATAATTTCATGATAATTTCAGTAAATCTTGGAGAAAAATTATACACTTACAGCACTTTTTGTAAATATATCCAATTAATTGAATTGGAAGCCTTATCAATATCCAGACTTAATACTGATAATTCTTTTCTTTCTTTATTTGCTATATCTGTTAACAACAACAGCCTAATAATGTTGTCTTGCACACTTTTCTGAAATGAAACCAGTTTGATCTTTATCAATTAAATTTGGTATTATATTATTTAGTCTTTTTGAAAAAATAGCCATTGAGATTTTATAATCTACATTTAACAAGGTAATGCAACAATAAGATGTACATAATTTGGGATCCTTATCTTGTTTTAGAATGAGTGAAACTATTGAGAATTTCCATGATGGTGGAATATTTAAGGAGTTCCTGCCTTCATTGAATGCATTTATTAATATTTTTAAGATATTATCTGGGATATTTTTATATATTTTGGGATTAATTCATCTAAACCAGGGCTTTGTTATTTTTTAAACTTTTTATTTATTCTTTTAATTCTCTATATGTAACTGGTTTATCTAATCTATTATTTTGTTCCTTTGTCTCTTTTTGTTTTATAGTTGCCTTTAGGAATTCATCTGTCATATCATAATCATCTAAAATTAAATTTATGTTATTAATTCCTTCATAATGATTCATAAAGGCTTCTAAAATGTCTTTTAAATCTGTTATTGTTTTAAGTTTACTGTTTTTTTGTCATGTGATTTCTTTAATATGATTAGCATTCCTTAAAGTTTTTGATCTGATTGCTAATCTATCAAATTTTTAGGATTTATAGTATAGGTTTGTAGTTTAAGCCTCTTTATGTTTATTGATATTTTATGGTTTAGTATTTATAAGTATTTTTGATTCAAGGATTTTAATTCCTCATTAGTATCTTTCACTGACAATTTTAATTTTAGTTTTAAACTATCAGTTTTAGTCTGCAATATAGTCAGTTCTTTATCACATTCTTTCTTTTTAGACAAATACCAATTTTTGATTTTACCATATGTGTAAGCTTTTAGTGTATCCCACAATATAACATCTGTTACTTCACCATTATTATTTGTGCCTGTAAAAAACTTTTACTCATTTAAGAACCATTCTCTAAACCCTTTAATTTTAACTATGTATTCCACTATTCTTTGCCAAAATATCAAATCATTAAGTTTTATATTAAGTTCAAAAGTAGTGGCATTATGGTCAGAAAGAGGACATGATGTTATGGATATCTCTGTACTTTCGAATATAATCCATTGTATGTAAAAACTTTATCAGTATTTGTTTGAGTGCCAAATCTATATGAATAATGATTACAATTTAATGAATTTGCCAGTTTTAGTTGTTGAATATCTCCCAGATTCATCATATTGATGCAATTATTTAGCTGTTTATTTATTTAGCTGTTTAGCCGCAGCTGTAAGTTTGGGTTTCATATATTTAGTGGTACATTTCTCAGACAATATGCAATTAAAGTCGCCTACAAACAAGATTTTGCCATCTGCATGTAGGGCTACAGTATCTGTATAGACACCTAGTGGTGTAAACCTTGGCTCTAGATGATTGTCACTGTTGAAGTAATACCTCAACCCCTTGTGCAAAAATTGGAAACGGGGTTAAGGATGGATGGATGGATGGATGGAGTTAATAGTAAATAAGTGCTGCTTAGTCCTGCACGCATATTCTCAGCTGTCCACAGTTGGTGCTGAGCTTGTTCTAACCCTGCTTGCTCAGTCATCTAAGCAATGCTCATCTGCCTATTAAAGATCTTTTACCTGCAAAGGACTCAGTATGGTATCAGTCTACTTAGATTAAGTTTAAATGACTCTACATAATGCAGCAAAATCCAAGCACTAGCATTCTGAAATAGAGGAGCTTCAAAACTTACTCCTGAAGATTTACCCAAGCCAGTAAGTTTTAATACAATATACAAGTTACTGCTCATACGATTAACTCTACTTATAGCTAAAGCTAAAGGTATAGATGTGTTAGAGTACAAGAAACCATCTGTTTATAGTGTTAACTTAGATAAAGCCTGCTCCATTGCTCTTGCAATAAACAAGAAGTCTCGAGCACTAGTGTGCAATGTAATTGCATCATTCAGCTAACTAGAAATATGCATTCAGAGCACAATTAACACATCTGGAGATATAATTTGTATATGTTAAGTTAAAATATGCATATTTTGTTTCTAAAATGATCACATTGTTAGTGTATCTTGAGCATCTTCAAGTCAAAGTGAATGTTCCTTATGTAGACATCTTAGCAGCCTTTTGTCCAGTTTTATTTGGCTTCATACAAAGGGAAAACATGAAATAAAAAGATTTAAGAAATCTTCATATTCTACAGAAATATTACGTTACAGGTTCCTTACAAGGTAAGATACTCGCTAATTTCAAGATGTATACAAGAAAATGTCTCACACAAGAGTTAAGAATATATGTAAACATGCTGAGCAAGGTGATGTTAGCTATATGTGAAACAGCTACAGATGAAATAAAGAAGTAAAAACATTCATGTGAGGAGATTATGTACAATGGCCACAGAAGAAATGCAAAGGCAAAACATCTGTGTAATCACATCCTGTATTCTCAGATGTACGTCTCCCTGCTCTGGTGCACATAAAAGGCATTATGCAAACAAGTCTAATAATCACTCTCGTTATAAAGTCACATTGTGCAGTAGCTGTGCAGGCAGTGATGCAGTAAATTAACCAATGTGTCATCTAACTGAATGAGGCCAGTGGTGATGGCTTGGGGGAAATGAACATTGTCTTGTAGTGCAGAAACCTTGGAACTGATTATATTATTGGAGAGAGTACGGGGTGCAAAATGACATCCTTGGTGATGTGAAGGACACAAAATATGTTTTAAGTACTATGGGAATACTGTTTTGAAAACTTACTTTTGTACAAATGGCAGTGGCTTAGTAAATTCATCAACAGGTATCCAACACCCAGTAACTGTACAATCTGTATGCCATTATAAGTTATTTTCTAACCTGCAAAATGGGTGTCCCTTCCTCTGCATTACCACATTGCTTCATAGTTATCTATTGTCATTTTACCACCACAGGCCATAGCACTCCCTGTAAATATAATACTGTCGCTGTTGTACAGTTAGCCCTGCCCCCATCTATAGATCCCAGCTCCCACTGAAATGTTGTAATCACTGGTGGTTTAGTGACTCCTCATTGTGTGTGGGATTCATTTATAATTGGTGCACTACCTGGTAAACACACTAATAAGTAGATCTTACTTTCTTCATTTTGGTATCACAGTCTCTACTGGCACAGTCAACTCTATAATTAGCATTTTAATAATTAGACTGCCTGATGTATAGTCATTCAACAGCATTATCAGTAGCCAGCTCTGATGGCAGAGGGGTAAAGCCCTGATTATAGCCCAGGTAGTCACAGTTTAATTAGCAACTCGGACACCTAAAGGAGCTAAAAATGGGAGAATGGGTGGGGTGGAGCACCCCATGCACTGCCATTATTTTTTGGATGCAAATTTGTGTCCCTGGGCTGGGCATTAAGCTAACTATGCCACCACTTGATAGTAGTCGTCAGCACATGCATGCAGAGCTGTTGTGGATTTACATGACACATACGTCCTCCCAACCAGGGTTTCCATTAGGGCCATTGCAAATGTCCTCATTACTGAGATGCCAGTGAGGGTGATGGCTGCCTAAGTCATGACTCTATCTGGATAGATCACACCCCAACTCTGGGTGAAATTTCTGAACTTGGGGAATAAATGAGCATTGTCCATTTGTGGGGGAGGTATGATGGTCAGTTGGCATGGGGACCAAAAGCATATGAAAAAAATAGCATCAAAAGCCTCACTGGTAGTACAACTAACTTTGATGCTGTGAAAATCAGAAGATTATGGGTTTTATCCCCCATATTATTTGCTTGGATTCAAGTTTCTGTACTGAGACTGCAGTGTAATATAAGGCAATGCTGCATACCTAAGATGCAGTCTTTCAGATGACATGTTCATGTACCTGGGGAGGTGCTATCACTAGACAGAAAAAGAGTATCTTTGAGACTTATAGCCTCACTTCTAAAGTGACCATTTATTAAGTAGTATTAACTGAAACCTGCATATGGTTCACGCTACTGCCATTCTAATATACATGTCAGAAAAAAAAGTTTCCTTGCATATAGCATAGCTTGTACAAAGGTCCAAGGTCAGGTGGGCAGGCCAAGCAGTAATACCCCCACCCCCCAAAAAAAAAAAACAATCAATTCCACTCAGCATCAAGCAATATAGTTAAGACCAGGCTAGGCAACATCATGAATACAATGGATTCCCTACATTTAGTAAAATGCTCAAATGAGCTATCAGCATAAAGTCATGCCCAAAAGCATGAACACTGAAGGGGAGACAGAATACTGAGTGGGAAGGGGGTGTTGTGTGGGATTGCAGCACAGTGAGTACTGGGGTAGTGCCCCTTTCTCCACTGTGGTGCAATCTCAGAGTTGGTATGCATAAAGAGGGTATGGGGGTGCAGGGGTGCTTGCCCCCCTGCAAAAAAGTAGGTGCTTTGTTTTCCTTTTGTGTTTTGATTTTTTTATGTCTGTCTTTCAATATTGGGTTGTATGAGCTCTTGGGCACAACTTTATGCTGATCGCTTATCTGAGCTTTCAACTAAACAATAACTCTAATACCATACCATCCATAATACCAGCAAGCAAAATAATTAGAGAAACTACAGCCATAGTCAACCTTCCAACTTCAAAATGTAGAATATTATACTCACATCATCTCGAACAGAAGTGTAAAATGTGACACATTTGGTAGCTACTAGGAAGGAAGTTCACAGCAGTCTAAAATGTGGACCTATAAAAAGTTATTTGATACTCTTTGCGTGCTAGAATAGTCACTTGAATACAATGTAATGTTTTAATTTTATGCTATTTTTAAGGCAAAAAGGTTACATAGAATCTGAATAACTTCAAGCATTAGAGACTAGAGAGTAAAGTTGCAGAAGTACAGTACCCCCACCCCCACCCCACACACACAAATTGAAAATGTCAAAATTAAGCAGTACAGCTGAGAATAGACAAGCATGGTTAGTGGTTAACTACTTGAATTTTGTTACCTGAAATAAACCTCACATTGTTGTATGTCATCATTCAACACAGACACATACACACAACCCTACTTTTACAACGTTAACAGATTTTACTTTCCAAATTATTCTCATATTCTGTGTTTCTCTTTCTCTTAGCATCTCTAGTTACAAATTCTCAGTCACAAACAGCTTTAGTGTTTCTCCCCATCTCAGTTATTCATTCAACCCACTACATTGCTAATTGCTAATCTCTGACCCCCACACACACACACACACACACACACACACACACACACACACACACACACACACACACACACACACACAGTTATTTCACTGTTTTACATATCTACCTGCTGTGCAAACAGTATCACAGTCTTTAATGTGCTAACTCCATTGATTGATTTGGAGCATTCCTGTTTTTTTTTCTATGATACTACATAAGTACATTTTCACTGTATAAGACCATATTGACTCCTTCATGTAGTTATATCTCACTGTCCCTGATTTTGTAGAATGTCTTTGATAATGCCTCATATTTTAGGTCTGCTAATCATAAAAGTTGTAGTTTTCTGGCAAATCTTTAAAGCATGCAATCAGTAATGACAGATAAGAGTTTATGGCTTCATTTCTTTCAGAAAATGAATGCCATTGTAAACCCTGTTATTCTAGTGACTTTCTAAGTATACAAGAATAGTTTTAAAATGTGTCCCTGTTTTTTTTTTTTTGTTTTTTTTTTTGCCTTTGTCCCCGATTCTTGAGGTAATAATTTCTGTGGATAGCCGTCAATCAATAAATAATTTAATTTGCAAATCTTATGGAGCAGGTTAAATACCACTGTACCTGGAGAAATGGAAGAGGAAAAACAAAAAAGACATAGAGTACCATTTGAAGTTAGCTCTCTACCTACTGAAATAAATTTGGACTTCCTTTCCTCTCTGGGATAATCATCAATAAACAATTCTTTTCTCCTGTCTTCATGTCATCATACCATTTTAAATACCCTTTAGAAGTGGTACTTAGATGACAAAAGTTACAGAAAAAAATACATTGAGGAAATTATTATTCACTCCGTCACTACAGCTGTTGCTATTAAGGCTTCAAAAATGGAAGACAGCAATTTGCAGGTTACATTTGCACTTCTTTTCCCTCAGACTTTGGCTCTACACATATTTAAAAAAAAAAAAACTTGCAGCTGGCAGTTGCATCACAGTCCCAGCCAACCAAAGCCAAATGATGGCCAAATGGGGCCCTAAGCAGGATAATGAACTAGGGACTAGGGCCCCCCCTTCAACTATACCAGTATCTCATTACTCGACTACCTCTCCCCAGTTACATAAAACACTGTTCAAATCTGGCAGTGTGCATAATATTTTGTTCTTTACTTTTGCAATCATTAGAGATTTGGATTTAATTTAAAATGTATTTTGAATTTTACTACTAAAACACTGACAGACATTTGCTCACAAAATATTCTCACATTGAAAACAGACTTGGCATGAGCAATACTAAACGTCCCTTCCATTGAAACACATTGAAAAGGCATCTGGCAAATTGCAAAATTGCAAAAACCTGCTGGGATTCATAGTCAAATAGCACATAGTAAAGCACTAATCAGTGGCTATATGAAGGATGCAGAATTGCAAAGCACAATTCTGTAAAGCATTTGCTAGCAGCCTGGTACAACCCACACAAGTGTCCATTTTTATGAGCAGTCCAGGAGCACTTTCTGGTCAAGTGACTTGGTCTGAGTTGCACAGAAGGGAAAAGAAGGCTGAAGGAATCAAACCCTATATTACAGGAAGCATCTCATTAACACCTCGTAGCCTTACTCACCTGCAGTACATGCCAGATGAACTGCTGTCATCCAAACACAGTGCATTTCACACCTGCACCCAAAAAAGCAAGCTAAATTAAAATTTTACTCACAGTTAAAACCTCATACCAAGCAATTCATTTGTACTGTCTTTTTCTCCCTCTAATCTACAGCCAGTCTCCTTTGCCATTCAGCCCCTGCTTCATAGTTTTTTTTCACATGCCCTAAGACATAGATTTTACCATTAAAATAGTACCTACTGATTGTTTTTCTTAAAGTTTGCTGCGAGCAGAGTCCTAGCCATTCCCGCTCCATTCACCCTCATTACACTTGGGATCCCTCTGCTCCGCTACCCTACCCTCAATTCTCACCCACCCCCACATACTCTAAATTTATACTCTATCCAGCTTATCAAATGCCACCTCTTACACCTTCACCATCCAGTCCATAATCCCTCCTTACAACCTAACCACTCTCCCTACTTTTAGTTCTCCCACTGCCTCTTCCCAGTCAACTTTATCACACCTTCCTCCCTCCATCCCCTGTACTTATTCACTCCTAACTTCAAGTAACATTTACTGTACTCAATACAGTATGTCAACCTCCTGTACAGTACGTCAACCTCCTGTTTTCCCCCTCTACCCTAATTAATTTATTTCTTCTTATTCTCTTACCCTTTCAAACTACAAACCCTCCCAACTAAGTTTCCCCACATGAAAAAGCCAGCGCTTTCCTCAATATGCTTCTCAAATGTCCAACTACATCATTACTCCTCCTTCTCTCCTACCTAACTGCCTTCCATACTACCCTAATATACTTTAAACAATCACACACATTCACACATACACCAAGTACTAATGAAACAACCAACTCATTTACAATTACACCTTCATTATACAACTTCTCTTATACACAGCACTTCAGAATCAGAATATTCCCAAATACCTCACTCCCACCAAAACTCAAGCCTAAGTACCTCACACATCACCCATACTTCACTCAACTTACCCTACATATTAGAACTATTCTTCTCTCTGGAGACATTCACCCCAATCCAGATCCCCACTCCTCCCTTCTCAGCTACAACCACACGTCACCCTTAGCTGCACCCTCTACCTCCAACCCCCTTTCCCCCACCTCCAAAAGTTTTAACATCATCTCTATGAATATACAAAGCATACTCAACAAAACCACAGAGTTCCAGTTTTGGATAGCCCACCACACTCCAGATATCTTAACCTTATCTGAAACGTGGCTAAAACTACATATCTCAAATAATGAAATACTACCACCAGGATATAACATCTTCCATCTGGTCTGGATATAATGCCAAAAAAAATGGAGGAGGCATTGCTATACTCTACTCTGATCAACTAAACCTCTCCCCCTTATCTATGCCCCTCCCAAATGTTCATCCTGTAGAACTGTTAATGCTAAACTGTTATTTAAAAACCCCTGAAAAAATTTGCAATCACTGCATCTTATATTCCACCAAATAAAAACATCCCCATCCTGGAAAACATCCTATTAAGTGTCTCACATAACATACCTTACAAAACAACCATCCCCGACGACATAAATATAGATTGGAAAACACTAACAACTGACTCAGCATTAATCTCTACAGCTTCTTTCAACTAATCTCAACCCCAACACTCATGAATAAACACTCCAACAACAGCTCTATCCTGGACTGGATCCTGACATCACATTCAAACCTTTACCACAAACCCTGTACTTTTCCTGGTACCTTAAGTGATCACCTACCCATCCTCATTCAATGACACCCTCTCCAATTGTACCGGTCTTACTTATACAAAGGCTGCCATAAACATTCCAGTTTTAATCCTGAAATATTTAAATATAGAATATCTTCCATCACCTGGTCCTGCCTGCTTCACTTTCCCCTCAATGACGCCATACTTAAGTTCAACCACATCTTTCTAGATATCCTCAACTATTTTGCACCAATAAGAAAAATTAGGATAAAATGTAACTGTGCTTACTGGCTTCCACAAGATACTCACTCTCTGATGCAAAAAGGAGATAACGCATGGAATTCCTGGCTAAAAACCAAATCCTCTACTTAACTTAAAAACTTTAAAGAACTCATAAACTGAACTAAAAAACACATTAACATTGACAAGAAAATGTTTTGCCACAATGCCCAAATGAACCTCCACCCCAATCCCAAACAATTCTGGAACACTATCAATAAGATTCTTCACCCCGGGAGTCCCAAAACACCTAACCCCTACCCTAACAATTCTGTACAAGAAATCACCACCCTTGTCAACTGTTACTTTATTGACTCCATCCATAAACTAACCAATACAGACGCTAACATCTACTCCTCTTTCTTTCCCCCTCCACTAACTCACAAAAATCCCTTTTCACTTAAGCCAGTTCCCACTGTTTATATACAATTGCTCCTCCATAAACTGAAGCCTTGTTCTTCTTCTTCTTCTTCTGATAACCTACTCTCCATCTTTCTAAAGTTCGCTGCTGACTCAGTAGCTTACACCATTTCTATACTAATCAATAGGTCAATCTATAGTCCCAGACATCTGGAAAAATGTTATACCATTCCATTACATAAAGGAAGAAACTCTACTGACCCTTCCAACTTCAGGCCCATTGCCATACTGTCCCCTCTATCTAAAATCCTCTCAAAATGCATACACACACACACACACACACACACACACACACACACACACACACACACACACACACACACACACACACACACACACACACACACACACACACACACACACACACACACACACACACAGCTTCTTAACTACCTCATTCAAGAAAACCTACTGACATCAACTCAACATGGCTTTCGACCCAACCATAGTACTGCTACCACCCTTTTATCCTTCGCACATACTGTAGCTGAAGCTAGAGACAAAACAAACTCATCTCTTACCTGTTCCTTGATCTCACAAAAGCCTTTGATATGGTTTCTCATTGTAAACATCTATCAAAATTAGCTGACCTCATTCTCTATAATCCCACCCTTGAATGGTTCTCCAGCTACCTCTACAACAGGCAGCAGTCTGTCCATTGGCAAACCTCCCTCCCCTTTCCTACCCATCCAAACAGGTGTTCCCCAGGGCTGCATTCTTGGTCCACTATTATTCAACATATTTACTAATATCCTTCATACAGAACGCAGTCGCTCCTCTCTTATTCAATATGCAGATGACTACACACTAATCTCCTCTTCTGACAATCCCTCTCAACTTCATACACTTACCCAAAGCTCATTACATTCTGTGGAATGATGGCTTACAGAAAACAATCTCACACTAAATCCCAATAAAACTAAACTCTTTCTTTTCCTTCCCAAATCCCTGCCTTTACTATCACATCACTTAATAACACAACCATTAAAGTAGAATCTCACACAAAGTTTCTTGGTACTATAATAGACAATCAATTAAAATCTGACCTCGACATTCATCAGTGTAGCAAAAACATACCAAAAAATGTGTCTGCTTTACAAGGAACAGAAAATTCCTCACTGCAGACTCCAAACTTTCTCTAGCAGAGGCATACCTTCTTCCTAGCTTACTTTTTGGCTCTCCAGTCCTAACAAACTTGCAATCCACTTTGATCTCCAAGTTTGAACAAACCTATAACAAAACTGCAAGATTTGCCAGAAACCATTCCTACACCTCTCACCACTGTCTTTCGCTAAAACAATTACAGTGGCTAGAATTCCCCCATCAACTCCTTCTATCACAATTTCACATAATACACACCATCCATTACACACCCACTATCTGGCCCTCCCTCTCTTCCCTTGTATCCTACTATACCCCAAAACATTCGCTCTGAAGCTCTGATCAATATCTCCTGAATATATACAGGTCCAATAAAACATCAGCAAAATTCTCTACAAATATGTATCCCAAGCCTGGAACAAACTTACACTCACTGTAAGAAGTATTACCCATACACACATAGCTTCAAAAATTAACAAAAAGATACCCTTTCATACTCCTGGATCTGCTCCTGCCAGGGCCTAACATTAATCACCCCGCCTTTCATACCCTCAATAAAAGACATTCTAAACTCTAACCAACTAAAGTATTTCACTATTGTGCTACTCTGCCTCTATCAACTAAGCAAGGTATGAACTCTTGCTTTAATTTCCTGCTTCAATTGATGTATCTAATTACATATCTATTATGCCTCATATTATGACTCTATTGTCTGCTTGCAAGCCATGTAATAACACTTGTCTCAAACCTTATCCAATGTGTATGTCAACCTTTCCATATTTTAAAATGCATTGTTTAATATTGAAATGTTTCAAGCTTTATATAGCTTTTCTTGTCTCTTTTAAAAACAACTACCATGTTCTGGAGCTTTTCTCCCCAGGTCTCCACTGAAAAAGAGCTCATGCCCATGGATTAGCCTGGTTAACAAATGTCAAATAAATAAATAAATGAACAGAATAAAGTCTACAAGTTTAAATTCATAGCTAAATACTAAAACCCTGTCAGCATTCACCAGAACAAGGAAATCAAGTATCATACTCAAAGAACATGGTTCATATGATGACACTCCTGTTTACTAAAAATTATTCCTTCCTTTATACCATAGCTACTCTCAGATACACAAACCACTAATTTACGCATGCACAGATGAAGATGTGACCATCAATTGCAACCCCTGTATGACTGCATACATAGATATTTTTGATCAAAGGAATGAACAAATGCATAATGACCTAAAAGTGTATTTCCTCTCGCTGCTGTAACATACAGTGCAACATCTATCAGCAAGGCAACATCTTCATGCCTGCCCAACCTCTTTGCTCAAGAATCAGAGGCAAAAAGTTGCTATCATAGCAGGCTTTGCATTAGCAAGCATTTTCTGAAGGTTATGAAATCAGCAACACTCCCATCATTATTTAGTGACTACAGTCTGTAACACTTGATTAGAAAGCCAGATATTTTATGAGGAACAGGCCACAAATTGGCAATGAAAAAAGGGGGACAGTAGATAATTATATTTTTTCTTTCCGTGTGTGTGTGTGTGTGTGTGTGTGTGTGTGTGTGTGTGTGTGTGTATATGTATATATATATATATATATATATATATATATATATATATATATATATAGCTACTTTGTTTCATTGAAAGCTCATTTCACTGAATTTCAATTCACCCTGACCAAATTGCTGAAAGCTCAAATTACTGAAAACTCATTTCACCAAATCTCATTTCACTGAAGTGAAGTACTGGCATTGTGTAGAGTACTGTAAGGCAAGTAAAAGGTATATGCCCTTTTCCCCATTGTGGTGCAGTCCTGGAGTTAGTATATATAGTTGGGGGGGGGGGTGTAGTGAGGTGCTTTGCTTAAAATGAATGGGAAGCTTATTCCAGAGTATGGGCAGTCACTGGGAGATGAACCGGTCCCTCCAGCATGTTCTGTTAATTGTGTTAATGAGGTTGTGATCTCTGGTACATGTGGCACGAGGGATTGGGATTTCTTTAGGTGTAGCATTTCAAGTAGGGCTGGGTTGGACATGACTTTGTAAGTCAAGCAGAGATCACCTCTAAGTAGACGATAAGAGACTGAGAACAGCTGAAGTTTCTTGAGTCTATCCATGTAGGACATGTGTTTAAGGCCCAGGATCCTTTTTGTGAGGTACTTTTGTGGCCTCTCCAGCTGTTGTAGGTGTCTGGTCAGGTACATGCCAAATGGGACATTATATTCGATGACTGATCTAATGATGGATGAGTAGAGAGGGATGATGACCTCTTTCTTCCTGGATGCAAAACCTTTGATTATAAAATGTGCCACGTAGAAGGACTTTCTGACCACAGTGGCAATGTGGTGGTCGAAGGTGAGGTGGCTGTCGACCTAGGTGCCCAGATCTCTTATGGCCCCTTCAGTGTTCAGTGGGCTCCCATCAACATGGTAATTCACGAGAACTGAGTTTTTTCCAAAGGGGATGATAACGCAGTTTTTGGCATTAAGCTTCAGGCCATGGTTCCAACACCAGTCATTGGTCTCGGAGAAGCTCTTTTGTAGGATGTCTGCATCACTTGCAGAGTTGATAATGACTCCTAGCTTGCAGTCATCAGTGAACTTGGTCAGCCAAGGTCCTTCTGTGTGGGCCTGGACTTCTGAGAAGTAGATGCCAAACAGGAGAGGGCCCAGGACTGAGCCCTGTGGGACTCCACTCGTGACTGGTCGACAGTCTGACCTGGTATCTGCAGCTGTCACTCTGTGGGTCCTGTCTGTGAGCCATTTTGCAACCTACCTAGTGATGTAAGGATTGATGCCTAGTTTGGTGAGTTTATCAATGATATCTGAGTGGGGAATGGTATCAAAGGCCTTGGCCGGGTTGAGGTAGGCTATATTCACTGCCTTACCCTCATCCACAGCCTTGGTGACTGCCTTAAAGAATTCAACCAGGTTTAGCAGGCAGGATCTCCCTTTGACATACTGTGTGGGGTCAAGAGTTTGGAGATAACCTGTATCTTTGTTAAGCAGGTCCATTATGATGAGCTCCATAGCTTTGCATACCAGACTCATCAGGCTAATAGGGCAATAGTTCCCAGGGTCTGTAGTTGTTTCCCCCTTTATGGAGTGGGATGACTGTAGCAGTGCACCATTCATTAGGGACATAGTCTGAGGTAAGGCCATGAATGAACAGGGCACACAGATGTAGTGCCAGTTTTTTTTTTTTTTTTGTAGCTCATGTAGGATGCAGCCAGGGATACCATCAGGTCCCATGGATGCTGTATTTTTGGCTTTGGACAATGCAGCTTTTGCCTGTGCCACAAAAATGGTGGGTACCAGGCTTTCTTATGGTATTGTGATAGAGCCCTGGGGGAAGGAGTAAGCTGGCACTGAATCTGTTGGCCAGTATGTTGGCTGTATCTGTTGGCTCATTATAGGATGTGCCATTGTGCAACATCTCATAGCAAATCTGGGTATTGCCTTGGAGGTTTTTGATAAAGCTATGGAAGGCTTTGTGTTTTTTTTTTTTTTTTTGGTGACAGCTGCAATTCTGTCTTCATAGCTGGCTTTAGATGATTTGATAAGGGATCTCAACTTTTTGTTGAGACTGATATGGGAGGTACTCCAGTCTTGTGACTTCATTTTTTTCTGCATCAGTTTCTTCCTTCTGTTGTAGAGTTTGTTGATGGCTGGGGACCACCAGTTTGGCTTCCTTTTGTTTAGAAGAGAGTGTCTTAGTTCTGTTTGGTATGGCAAGGTCCATGCATTTGTGTATATACTCATACAGTGCATTGATGTATGATTTGGCAGTCATGCAACTATTTTCAATTGGCACAGGTGCCGAGAAGTTAGCCACCTCTGTTTTTAGGAGCCCAAAGTTGGCTATAGAGAAGTTTTTCAGGGTGTTCACCTTAGTGGGGGTTGTAGGTTAGATACAGATTTCCATGGGAATCAGTTTGTGGTCAGATGTAACCAGGGAGGAACTGACTATAGGTGTGGGGCAATGGTCTCCCATGTTGGTGATAACCAGGTCGAGGATGTTGCTTCCTCTAGAAGGGATCAGAATGAGCTGGTCCAGGGCATTGGAACTGATAAATTCCAGAAAGCGTTGGGCCTGTACATTGGTACTTGAATAGTTTTCCCAGTTGATGGAAGGGTAGTTGAAGTCACCCAGTATGAGAGTATTTGGTTGGACCTTGATAGATTCCAGGGTACTTAGGAACTTGGAGTGAGAGTCTAGGGACATGTTTGGGGTTCTGTAGCAGGCTATGACTTGTATCACCATCTTACCCAGTGTTTAGTTGTACCTGAAATATCTCAGATGCATTATGCTGGGCTACTAGTCTAGAGGTGTGCCTATCCTTTAAGAATATGGAGACACCACTGCCTTTGGAGCTTCCAGAAGTATTCTGGGGCCGAAAGGTATGGAATGAGCTCTAGCCTGGGAGCGTAGGGGTGCTTTCTGCCTCTTTAAAGCAGGTCTTCATTACAGCACAGATGTCAACATTCTCCATTTTAAGGAGAGCTTCAAGCGAGTGCATCTTGAGAATTAGACTTCCAGCACTGAGCAGCATGACCCTCAGATTGTATTTCTTTGTAGCTGTTACAGTAGAATTTCGGTCTTTGGAACACTGCCTAAAAAGGCACTATAGGGTTGGCAAGAGCCTTAGCCAGTACCTGGAATCCCAGGGGTGACAGATGCAGGCCGTCTGCGGCAAAGCATCGAGGTCTGCCGATCATGTCGTCCCAGGCAGACAGATACTGGATCCCCTTAGAATGACACCAGAAACTTAACCAATTGTTGAAGTCAATCATTTTCTGCTAATACTGTGGCATGTAGGTGTTCTGTTCTCACTGCAGTTGCCTGTGTGTGTGTGTGTGTGTGTGTGTGTGTGTGTGTGTGTGTGTGTGTGTGTGTGTGTGTGTGTGTGTGTGTGTGTCTGGACAGCAGAGCAGAAGTATATATCCCACAGTTACTGCTCCAGTGCCATGAAATTACAGTATTTTGATACTTGTACATGTCTACACACCCATTTCATACAAGCCTCCCAACCCCTTTTTTCCATATGGCCTGCTGATCTCATCTACTATAAGTTCACCTGCACTGCTGTATAAGTCAAACTTGTGCCATTGCACTTGTGTTAAGTACTGTGTTTTGTAGTCTGTGTACTTAGTATGGTTTCTGTTCTCACTGCATTTGACTGTGTATGTGTGTGTGTGTGTGTGTGTGTGTGTGTGTGTGTGTGTGTGTGTGTGTGTGTGTGTGTGTGTGTGTCTAGACAGCAGAGAAGAAATGTGTATCCCACAGTTACTGCTCCAATGCCATGCAATGACAGCATTTTGAGACTTGCGTTTATATTACACTGTCGAAAACTCAAACTATCGACAGCATAATAATCGACACAAAAATGTCGAAACCCCCGAACATCGAACATACACAAAAAATAACACCCAAACACAACGCAAATTGCTCTATGCAGGGGGGCAAGCCCACCCTGCACCCCCCACACCTCCCGCTACTTAAATATACTAACTTCAAGATTGCACTACATTGCAGTAAATGGAAATCTCCCCTTATGGAGATTTCCATTTACATGTGCAATGACTTTCGCTTTCGACATTTTGGTGCCGACAATATCAGCTTTGTTATTTTTGGCCTTCGACAGGGTGAGGTAGACCCTGATACTTGCACATGCTTACACAACCATTTCGTACAAGCCTCCCAACATCTTGTCTCCCACATGGCCTGCTGATGTCATCTACTAGAAATTCACCTGAACTACTGTATAAGACAGACTTGTGCTGTGGTGCAAGCATTAAGTACTGTGTTCGATAGTCTGTGTACTTAGGTGGGGGTTCTATTCTCACTGGACTTTGTGTGTGTGTGTGTGTGTGTGTGTGTGTGTGTGTGTGTGTGTGTGTGTGTGTGTGTGTGTGTGTGTGTGTGTGTGTGAGCTGCTACTTCACATTACAGACAGCATTTTACATCAGCATGTGAGATGCTGGTAGATTCTCATCAGCAAACACTGGTGATGTCATCAGCTATATCGCATTTTTGGATATGCAGAACTCCCACCAGGGCAGGGCCAGAGACTGGCCTGGAGGCCAGATGGAAGTCATCTCAGCCTGTTCCATAAAGATTACAGTGACATGTCTTTTAATCTCTCCATATACATCATGGCATGGTTTATATGCCCTGTGTTATCTTGCTGAGAAGGTCCATGGTCTCTCCAGTTGTTACTTGTGTCTGATGAGGTACATGTAAAAAAGAGCATTATACTGTATTAGTGTTGTAATGAGGTTTGACTACAGTGCTGTCATACAATCCTAAGATCTCAATATGATGGCATGACATGATCTGCACAACATAGGCTTTCAGTAGCAGTGTGGACACTTGGTGGTCAAAATTCAGATTGCTATCTATGTGTGTTTCCAGTGCTTGTGTCACTGGGTTTTTGTATAGCAAGACTGTTGTCAATGCTGTGATTAATATAGAACTCCACTTTTGAGATAGACAGCAATACAAACACACATTCCTGCATTTATTTATACATTGTGTACCTTTGTCACCATTCTGTTGTGTGTGTTAGCTCCTCCTGTACTATGTTATCACCATTGGTGGACTCAGTGATTGCACATAGTATGCAAGACTCAGCAAACTTGGTAGGCTAAAGGCAATATACATTAGCCAGAACTGTTGAGAAATACAGTTCAAACAGTGAAGAGGTGTGCACAGATTCCTGGGGTTTGCCAATGGTGACAGCTCTACTGGTACAGGTTGATTCACCAACTTTCACATGATGTGTTATGTCAGTGAGCCAGTTGGTTACCCATCAACTGATGTAAAGTTTAATCCCCAACTTGGGGGGGGTTCTCAATGATACCTGCATGTGTGATTCTGTTGAAACCCTAGACCAGATCACAATAGACAGTATACACTTTCTTACATTCATCCAGGCCTATCACCCTGAATCAATGAGCTGTGACAACATCACAGATCACATGGCATGACTCAGCACATACACCTTCCAGATATAGTTGAATACACAGTTCAACACACCCTCCACATGGCCTATGTTCACATACAAGGGTGTACATCAGCATGCATCCACCTGAGTTGGAGAGACAACACCTGCTGCATGCATGCATGTATAGAGATATCCTGACTCCTTGACTGTGAGGTACACCAACATGTTATCATAGACCTCTTTTACATGTACACTAGTAATATTCCAGGTATGTGCAACAGACCTGTGTGAGTTATTAATGCTACATCAGGTCTGTTATAACTGCTTGATGTCCTCAAAGAGGTCATCAAGGGCATGCATGATGACAGCAATATCATCTTGTGGAATTTGAACAGGTCAAGGCATTTGACACAAATCCACACTGAGGTATACAATCAACACTGTCATATGTGACCATAAACAGCTATATCAGCAAATGGGTAGACCAGTGTATGACATACATGGCATCTCAGTATGTTGAAATGTGTGACATGACATATATCGCAGGTCCAGTGATTAGGTTGGTACATCAGGGGTGTCTGCTAGGCCCTTTTCTGCCCATTAGTTAAGTGATGGACTTTAGAGATGACATACACATGCTGTGTCCAAACAGCTACCTGAAGGACTACAGCTTGTGCGCAGTCATTGACTCCAACTGTGATTTTAGTATAATACAGACAATATCAACACAGACCAAAAACTGCTGGCACACCCATGACAACACCTGCATTAACAAGAAACATGGATGGATTTGTTGAATCAGGAAACTTACACACCACCCAAGTATAATGTGGAAATCACACCCTATAATCAGACCAATAGATATGTGACCTGTGTCCAGGGGTAGAGGGTAAGTAGTACATCTACCAGCCTGTGGTCACAGTCCTGACTAATCCCTTGAATGTAACACAAGTACTGGGTATGTGAAGGAAATGCACATCAGGGGCCATAATAACTTCATGATTCCCAGCCTTCATCGCACCGATATCTGTGTACAATGCACCCTTCTTCATGCCCCACCCTACACATCTTCCAGTGATGTGCAACTGAAGTGTACCACCTTTGTCACAGTGCACTGTCACATCGCTTATTGGCCATACCTAGGTATTTTTTCTGTGGAATATGCATGACTGTCTGATGGTACAGAACACTAATGAAGTTGTTACACCAGATGCATGCATGCTGCCTGTTCTACTTATGCATGCACTACATACATAAGTGGTTGACAACATTAATGGCATGTATCTCTTCTGTGACAGTGTGAATTGTGCCATATGTATGTATGCATGTATGTGTATATATATATATATATATATATATATATATATATATATATATATATACATATATACATATATATATATATATATATATATATATATATATATATATATATATATATATATATATATACACACACACACACACACACACACACACACACACACACACACACACACACACACACACACATATATATATATATATATATATATATATATATCTAGGACTTTTGAACGAAAGTTCAAAAGCCCGAATCCTTTACCACCGAACATACATTAACGTAAGTGCTTTCATCGAAAAATCACTTTTGTTAAAGTATGTTAAAAAAAAAAAAACACAAACTCTACTTGAAAGCAGGGTGTGCCCCCACACACCCCCCTACTTTAATATTCTCATTCCAAGGTATATATATATATATATATATATATATATATATATATATATATATATATATGTATCTAGGACTTTTGAACGAAAGTTCAAAAGCCCGAATCCTTTACCACCGAACACACATTAACGTAAGTGCTTTCATCGAAAAATCGCTTTTGTTAAAGTATGTTAAAAAAAAAACACAAACTCTACTTGAAAGCAGGGTGTGCCCCCACACACCCCGCTACTTTAATATTCTCACTCAGAGGTCGTACTACAGTGGGGAAAAGGGAATTTTACCTTACCGCACCGTAGTAGCAAGTATGCTCACCAAATTGGGATTCAGTTAAAGATGCAGTCGAGCATCTGTATGGATCCTATATATATATATATATATATATATATATATATATATATATATATATATATATACACATGACATGCACACAAGGCAACTAGCCTGTGTAGGCTCTGTGTGAAGCCTACACGAAGTTTATTGAATCTCAGGGTAGGTCTAGCATCAGTCACTGTGACCAACTTATTGAGTCCTTAAACCTTCTTGCATAATGCATACTGGAGGCAAGTTTTGAGAATCAACAGGTCCATAAGAATCTGTTTGGGATGAGGGTTCAGAAATAAGGAAAAGATGTATGGTAATCAGATTTAAAACTTAATTAAAAATTATATGGTTGGATTCTCCGCAGATATATATACATACATAGGTTCATAGGTAGGTACTAGGCTATTGGCCCTAGGGCCTATATAAGCCTAGCCAAAAGATACCCTGGCTTTCGCCACCCAAGAAAATTATTTTCCTGTGCCACTGTCGAGCAGAGCCTTAGAAGTGATCCCTGGGGTGAAATTCCTATCTCCCATCTAATCATCAAGATTTTTCTTGAAGAGTGCTAATGAGGAGCTTTGTTTGATATAGATAGGTAGTTTGTTCCAGAGTATGGGAAGTCTCTGAGACAGGAATCTATCCCTGGAGCATGTTCTGTTTATTGTGGTGACATGGTTTAGGTCCCTAGAGCGTGTAGCTCAGAGGGATTGGGATTTCTTTAAGTGGAGCATGTCCAACAGCTCTGGGTTTGACATAGCTTTGTGTGTTAGGCAGAGATCGCCTCTGAGTAGGCAATATGCAACGGAGTAAAGTGGCAGTTTTTTGAGATGGTCTGCATAGGGCATCTGTTTGAGGCCAGTAATCCTCTTTGTGAGGTATTTCCGTGGCCTTTCCAGTTGTTGTAGATGTCTTGTGAGGTACATACCAAAAGGGGTGTTGTACTCTATAATGGGTCTAATGAGTGACGAGTAGAGAGGAACAATGATCTCTTTTTTCCTGGGTGAGAAACCTTTTGTGATGAGGTGTGCCACGTAGAAGGATTTCCTGACTACCATGGCAATGTGATTATCAAAGGAGAGACTACTGTCCACCGGTGTCCCAAGGTCTCTTTTCACACTTTCGGTGTTAAGTAGACTACCGCCTATGTGGTAGTTCATGGGTACAGAGTTTTTACCAAACGGGATGACCGGATGATAAATCACGTCAGTCGCCCTGCTAGACAGGGGTCCAGGAAAGTAAATAATGTGGGAAGAAATAGCCAGGGAATTGTTATGGCTAGGTTTGTATAGGCCCTAGGGCTGATAGCCTAGTACCAGCCTATGAACCTATGGACAATGCACTTTTTGGCATTGAGCTTGAGGCCGTGGCTTTGACACCAGGCATCTGTCTCAGCAAGGCCCTTTTGTAGGATGTCCACATCTTTTGGAGTTTTGATTATGGCTCCTAGTTTGCAGTCATCTGCGAACTTTGTTAGCCAAAGACCTTCTGTGCTAGCCTGTACTTCAGAGAAGTAGATACCAAACAGGAGAGGACCCAGGACTGAACCCTGCGGTACTCCACTTGTCACTGGTCTGAAGTTGGATTTAGAGTCTGCTACTTTCACAGTGTTGGTTCTGTCAGTGAGGCAGTTGGCAACCCATCTTGTGACATAGGGATTTATACCTAGTTTAGTGAGTTTATCTATAATTCCAGAGTGGGTGATGGTGTTGAAGGCCTTGGTGAGATCTAGATAGGCTGTGTGAACCACCTTACCCTTATCTATGGCTTTGATGACTGCTTCAAAGAAGTCTATCAGGTTTAGGAGACATGATCTACCTTTTACAAACCCGAAATGGGTGGGGTCCTGAGTTTGGAGATTACCAATGTCATTGTTTATAAGTTCCATGATGATATGTTCCATAGCCTTGCAGACCAGGCTCGTCAGGCTAATGGGGCGGTAGTTTCTGGGGTCTGTGGTGGCTCCCCCTTTGTGGAGTGGGATAACCGTCACTGTGCGTCATTCAGTGGGCACATAGCCTGAGGTGAGGCTATGATTGAACATGGTACTTAGGTGGGGTACTAGTTTGTTCTGTAGTTCATGTAGAACACAGCCTGGGATGTTGTCAGGTCCCATGGATGCTGTGCTCTTGGCTTTGGAGAGTGTGTTTTTTACCTGTGCAGCTGAGATTACAGGAACTTTGCCTTCTTCCGGTATAGAGATGGGCCCTTTAGAGGATGAGAGGGGGGGTAAAGTTAGCACTGAACCTATCTGCCAGGATGTTGGCAATATCAGTTGGTTCTGTATATTTAGTGCCATTATGCTGTAACTCAGAGCAAATCTGAGTGTTGCCATTGAGATTCTTGACATAGCTATAGAATGCTTTGTAGTTGCCTTTAGAGTCAGTGGTGATTTTGTTTTTGTAACTAGCTTTGGAGGATTTTATGAGAGATCTTGGCTTCTTATTGAGGCTGACCAGGGAGTTTCTCCAGTCATGGGATTTTACTCTTTTTTTGCAAGAGTTTCTTTCTTCTGTTGTAGAGTTTGTTTATGGCAGGGGACCATCAAATTGGCTTCCTTTTTTTGAAGGATAGCATCTTGGTTCTGTTAGGGATCGCACGATCCATGCACTCATGTAAGTGATTATAAAGGGCATTTGTGTAGGATTCAGCAGTCATACCTCTATTGTCCGTCAGCATAGGTGTCATGAAGTTTGCCACTTCTGTCTTAAGAAGCGTGAAGTTGGCTTTGGAGAAATTTTTTACGGTGGTTTCCCCTAATGGGGGGTGGGGGAGGGATGTGGATGTCTAGGGTGATTAGCTCGTGGTCGGATTTGAACAACAAGTTAACTGACCTCTGGTGTGGAGCACTGGTTGCCCATGTTGGTAATAACCAGGTCTAGGATATTGCTGCCTCTGGTGGGGTGTGGATAAGGTGATCCAAGGCATTGGAATTTATGAATTCCAGAAAACGTTGAGCACAAGAGTTGGTACATGAGTAGTTTTCCCAGTTAATGGTGGGGTAGTTTAAATCGCCCATTATTAGGGTGTTAGGTTGTACCCTAATATGTTCCAGTGTATCAAGAAATGAGGAGTGGGAATCCTGGGGCATGGTGGGGGATCTGTAGCAAGCTACAATTTGGATTGCGGTCTTGCCCAAAATTAGTTGCACTTGGATAAGCTAGGATGGATTATGCTGAGCAAGTAGCCTGGAGGTGTGCATATCCTTGATAAATATGGACACGCCTCCGCCTTTAGTGTTTCCGTCCAGGTTAGGTGGCCGAAAGGTGTGGTTTGAATTATAGTCTGGTAATGCAGGGGTACTCTCTGGAGCCTTGAACCAGGTCTTTGTCACTGCACAGATGTCGATGTTATCCATTTTAAGGAGTGCCTCGAGTGAGTGCATTTTGAGGTTTAGACTTCTAGCATTGAGTAGCAATACCCTCAGATTCTGCTTGATTGTACTTGTTACGGTGGTGAGTTTGTCATTTGAACTTTGCCTAAAAAAATGCACTAGGGGGTGGCTTGAGCCTTAGCCAGTTATGCGGAATCCCAGGGGCGACAGGTGCAGGCCATCTCTGGCAAACCATCGTGGTTTGTCGATCATGTCATCCCAGGCAGACAGGTACTGGATCCCCTTAGAGTGACAGCAGAAGCTTAACCAATTGTTGAAGTTAATCATTTTGTCCTTGTACTGTGGTATCATTCTGGGTGATGGCAGGATGCTACTCAGGGCTAAGGTCATACCTGCCTGGGCTACATGATTGGACAGCTCCTCCATGTCCCTTTTCATGTAGTCCAGGGAGGTACTTCTCAGGTCATTCACACCAACATGGACAATGACAGAGTCATATTTGTACTTATTGTGGAGTGACCTGAGTGTGCATGCGTTATGTGGCGTTTCCTGGCACCCGACAAGCAGCTGACAGTAACTTTCTCCTTGTCTAGCCTGGTGAGTGGAACATCAGTGTGCCTGACTATACAGTCATCTATGACTAGAGTTTTGGGTACGTTGTTATGCTTTATGGGCTGTGGTTGAGTGTTACACTTGAGTTTGTGGGCTATGTGTCATTTGGGTTGTGTGGGGGGGGTGTAGGTTGCTTGTGTTTCTACTTTGGAGGTCCATGTTGCTTGGGCAGGTTTTTACTGAGAGCCCCCGCGAATGTAGGTGTGTGTTTTGTGTTTCTATATGTGTGTTTTGGTGGTGTAGTTTTGAGGGACTATGTGCTGAGTGTGGTGTGGTGCAAGTGTTTACCTTCTCCTCTTGACTGTCTAGTCCAGTCTTGGGTGAAGACAGCTTTGCTTCCAGTTTGGCTATATAAGTGCATCTCTCACAGGTTGTAGTGTTGGGTGGTAGGAGGAGAGGGTTGTCTGTGTGCATGAGGCAATTGCTGCATTGCCCCAAGATGCCCAGATTCATCAGGTAGACAGGAGAGAACACCGGGAGCTGAACCTTAGACATGCCTGGAAAGGTGCTTATTTGTTAAGTACTAGAAACTGTTTTCCTCTAGACAAGTGAGGAAAGTTGAGTGCTGTAGTAATTTGTAGCTTATTTAGTGCTTACAACGAGTTCTGAACAAGTGCTGAGCTCAAAGAAACAGACTTGAGTGCTGAAACTAAAAAAACTGGCTAGTTCTAAGAAAGAAAATTAGGCTAGAAGTTTTCCCTCCAACACAGAAAGACTTGGGGGCTGAGAAGCCCACAAATAATCCTAGGCACATCAAATCTGTGTCAGGACTAGACTACCCACAGGAAAGGCAGGAAACAAGTTTAGAATTTTTTTAAAGGTATTTAAGCACCTGGAGCTCTGGTAGTGTATTCCATCTCACAATGACATCCCATATCAGTTAGAAAACTGGTTGTACTGCTGACAGTGAACTTTACTTCCAAAGCCGGGAAACTGCTGCAGCAGGTGATGTCTGCTGACAGTAGTTATGTTTATATCTCTGTCTTAAGATTGAGAAGAAGTTTAGATCATGTCATGCTTTTTTTTTTCGGGGGGGGGGGGGGGCATTGCAAAGACTCTTCTTGTTGTGTCTAATCTAGCCAAGCTTTCACTAGAATAGAAATGATGTGCTTGCTCAGATATTATGCCTGATAATTGTATTTACTAGTGATCATTGTCTCCACATGGGAAACATATCAGATAATATCAGATACCTCTTCCAGAGACTGCCACTTCTCTGGAACAAGCTTCCAATTCACGTGAAACAGAGCCCCTCCCTGACCCTCTTCAATGCAACCTAGATCAATGGATGGTTGGCCACAAATTCACTCCTGAGGTGGTGGCCATATCTGTCGTGGACAGAGGCATGTGGTATTAATTACCATAGATTCTTACCTTTGTGAACTTTGCTCTGGATACATATGGCTAGGCTTGTAAGGGCTCTAGGGCCATTAGCCTAATAACCTCATATGAACTTATGACCCTATGACATATATGCAGCAGTGTAAGTTATTACATGCAAAGGTATACTAGCCAGTGTAGATGCAAAAGCTGTAAAGAAAAAAATATACTAGAATACCCTGAAACAAAAGGAAGAATTGCATTGTAGACAGAAACTGCAATACAGAAGTGCTTAAAACCTAATTTTGAACAGATTGCTTCAATAATACTAATCCTCAGGCAAGCTTCCAAAATTGCTTGAGTACAACAGATCATTGTTTTACTGTAGTACATAACTGAATAGTTCTGCATTGTAAAGAAAACACAAATTATATTTCATTTTTGTTGATCTCGTATCATCTGACTTCTGAAATGTAGGGAAGACTTTTTTAAATTACTGCTGCAATTGTTTTTAGCAAAATGATTACTGTAAGAGCAGATGACCTTTGAGCAAGTAATTGCTGTAAGTAAAGGAGATTTGCTGTGAAATTGCCACTAACACAAGGGCCATATAAGAATGTGTTGCACTTCAGTCATTTGGTAATACATATTTACATGCAATATTAACTGACTCTAGAGATATAATATGCATGGGGGAGAGGTGATAGCCTTTTCACCTATTAGAAAATGCTGATTTTTTTGGCATCTGCATGTGCATTTAACACTGCTCCACTGAATGGTTAACAAATAAATGCAGCCAGTTCAGCTACTCAGATAATATGACTTTGCAAACTCCATAGTTTCTAACTGGGCCAGTACAACTCCTCAACTGTTAACTGCGAATTAAGTAATTGTTTCTGCACTGCTAGGTGGGGTGAGTTATAGGTGTGGTTCACTTTGTGTAAGTGATGCACAACAGATTGCCTCTGCTGTGGAACACAGCAGTGTCATGTGTGCATTTCATGGACAAAATTGAGCTCATGACTGTCTGACTTCTGGCCATTTGGGATAATGTATAGAGTACTGAACATGCTCAGCATGTCACATTCCTACAGACTGCTGATAGCTGTCAATAGGGTTACCACCTGTCCCTTTTTAATCAGGACATTCCGTACTTTGGCAGTTGTGTTCTATGAAAAAAAAATGACAAATGTCCTGAGATTTTCGGACAAAATATTTTCTAAGTTTCCAGTAATAGTTGTATAAAACTTGTATTTTGTATCTGAACCACCTTACTATTTTATGAAACAAAAGAAACCGCTCAAATTTTACAAATGTGAGCTTTTATTTTGGCATAAAGGTCTGGTCCTTCACACTGGCTATGGATATTATTTGTCCTGCAAAATTTTGCATTTCCATAAAACATCTCCCTTTTTGGTCATTTGAAAAGGTGGCAACCTTAACTGTCAGATGTGGACTGCCATCCAAGATCTGATGGTTGCACAGCACAGCAGCCTTTGCACCTACACTTCATGAAACCTGGAATCATTGCATCCTCCGGAGGTGGGGGGATAATTGAAATTTTTGCACTGGGGGAGGGTTGGACTCTATGCAATATGGTGTTGAACTGGAAGTACTGTATGAAGGTATTCTACATCTAAACATTTGGAAGATGTTTTGCATGTAAACATCATGAAAGAGAACATATGTGCATGCACACACACACACACACACACACACACACACACACACACACACACACTTATATATATAGAACAGCTCTACCTCATAATTTGGGAAGCAGAAAGATAACCGCAGCTGAGCACATTATTGTATGCTCTTTGCACTGCATTTCACTTGCACTGTGAATGCTTCCTAAAAACTGCTACAGTAGAAGACACATAGGCTATTTCTGCCATGTGGTCTGCAGATCACTGGCATTTCGAGTACTTTATAAATATTAATGCCATGAGCAAGTGTGCACAGACTGCTTTTGCTGTGTGCTATACAAGTCAGTGATGCTGTAGGCAATTTTACAAGTTGGGAGACATTGGTTCAAGGTGTACAACATGGCAGTGTGTGAATCCTGTGAAGTAAATGTGCAAAAGTGTGCCATTGCTGAAATTGGACATGCATGTTTTACACTGCTATAGGTGCACACAATTTGTCATACTGTGCCACTACTTTTCACTGCATTACAATAAACTTGTCGAGAACAAACTGAACTGAGTTTAGGGTGTTACGTAGTTAAACAGGTGTGCAAGGATATCCAAAGTGTGCATGATATTGTGGGCTATGATCAGTGCAGCACAGCTGCATACAGAAACACATATTTCCCCACACTGTCACTCATGTCTAGGCGTGACTGTCTACATCTGTGTTTCTGTACTTCTCTATGTATTTGTCTGTATGTGTGACTGCACATCTGGGTTTCTGTATTTGTGTATATGTACCCTACAGTACCTGTATGTGACATACAACTACAGGAATGGGGCATACAGTTAGTTGACCCTGCCCACAGCTCATGGCTAGTAAGCACCATTTGATTTGCATTTCATTATGTCTGGTTCTTTTTGTGAGATGCCACTGGGCTACTACATTTAAAGGCCTTATCCCTTTCCATGGAGAGAAGAGGTCGCACTTGTTCTCTGAAGTAGATATGGAGAAACTGTGCTCTGCCTACAGTGGTAATGAGTTGCAGGGATATTTTTTATAGTTACATTTTATTTCTCAGCCTTGTCTGTTCAAATATATGTATGCATTTGCATATGAATATATCTGACCACAAACTATATTAAGATCATTCTGTTTATTTCTGCTTGTGATCCCCTTATCTATGGGGTGATGTGTTTTACCTTCACTGTAATAATGAAAGTAATAATGAACCTTCCTGTGTTATGGGGAGAACATAATGCCCATTGGTGAATGACTTTGACTGTCTTGCAGTGTCATGTTAAACAAAAACCTTTGTACTTACACTTGTGCTGTTCAAGTGCCACTGCTCATCTGTATATGTGGACTTGGTTGGAAGGGTGTGCTAATGGTTAAGGTGTTTGTCTTACAAACACAAGGTGCAGGGTTTGAGTCTCACAAGGGGATAACTGGCTAGGCTTGCAATGGCTCGCAAGGGCAGTTAGCCTAGTACTAACCTATGAATCTATGTTCTGTACACCATGGAATGGCCTTGATATGCTGTAACACATTCTTTCTTTTACTGATTTTTTATTATTGTAATTCCAGTGAATGAAAATTCCCATATATAAAATTAAAGCATATGCTTATTAAAAAAAATCACTACATATCAAATTGTGTTTTAATCCATTATCCCTGTTACAAAATATATTAACTAAAATTTCTAAACCTTACTAGTAAAATTAGCAGAGTTAGTGACATTCTAATACAATCACAAGTCAGAAGTACTAACACTGTTAACAATAGTGAGGCCCTTGAGTTGGCTACATAATATCCACTTCTGTTGTAGTAACATAATCAAGTGGAAAAACCATTTCATGACAAAAATGTTCTTCAAAGAATTTTTATTAAGGACTATTTTTAAAAGCAGTGATACTATCGACATGAGATCTGTTGAGAAATAATAAGCCCATATACATAAGATGATTTTTCTGTCTGGCACAAAGAGTAATAATTCCATAGGTAGACTGTGATTGTACTAATGGATCTAAAATATGTCAGTACGATCAACTTTCTGAAGTAAAGTAGTCAAAAATATATTTAGAATCACTATCTCTGGGAAGGCCTTCCCTCCCTCTTTGTGCCATGGAAGAAGTGCTGCTCTTCCCCTTCCCGCGCAACTTATTATAATCACCTCCAGGATCACTACATCTTGTGGCAGGTTGAAAAGCCCCCTTGCAGTAACTCCCCATTAAAAGGCTGGCTGGTGAATGAAGGCATGAATATCTCAGTTAATTTTCCTTCTGTTTTGCAAGTACCCATGAGCACTACATCCTGATCCATAGCAGAGATAAGGCATTCTTCAAGTGTGAGCAGGTCATACAGATATAAGGTCCAGAGTAGGCATCTTAAGTTAGTATGCAAAACTGAAAACAGCTGTTCCGTGTCACTATTTCCACCTCGGCAAGGGAATACAGAGACTTTCTGTACTCGTCCATCTCATAACTGCCAGCCAATTCACGACGATCCCATCCAATACCTGGTAGCACCCTCACTCTCTGGGATAGAGTCTGACAGTAATTTCACAAGGCAGTTCCTTAGGTCACACTTAACAGTGGGAAGTGTTGGGTTACTACTGATGGTGGGGTATTTTTGTGGGATGGGAACTTGGATGATGTGCCAAGGAAGGGTGATGGATCCCAGAAATAATGGTAGTTAAACAACTCTTGTAAGAAGAGTTTTTAAACAGTGACATTACAAATCATCCCAATAAAGATGTTTTATGCTTCTGGTAATTTACTGAAAGAGCAGCATGTCTCCAGAATTGTGTGTCTGTTTAATGATGGCTATAAAATGTTAAAATACGGAAATGTATTCAATTAAGACTGTTTGTGCTCTCTTCTTTTATAGTTCAGAATGCAGCAGCTCGAATCAAACCAGAAGTGTACATCGAGTGAACATATTCCTTATTGTTTTACTGGCATGATGGGATCTGTATTACACATTTAACATTTTAGCACAGGATTACATGAAGTTATGAAACTTCCTGCAAAAACAGGTCTCATAATAAGTTGAATCTGCTTGTCTTTGCAATTGTTTCCACATCTTACAAATGTTATCTAGAACTGTTCCATTCATTAAAATGATGCTCTCAACAACATACTCATTTTAGTACTCCCCATCCATTTCCTTCACAATCTCCAGGATCTTTTGGCTTTGTGCACAACCCCCTTTCCTCAATCATCCCCAAACTCCCCCCAGTAGCTCCTTAACGTTAATCTCATGAATATCCATTGCAAGAATGCCTACTGCCTTCACAAGAGGCTGGTTCCTTGTGGCCACTCACATTAGGACCACTGACTGAGGACTTAATGGACGACAGAGGCCAGCGTATGAGAGCTACTTGTGTGTGGCAACTGACCACAGTACCTAACAGTGAGAGAGCAACTCACAGTGGCATCAGATATGCATGGTGTACATTTTCACATACTGTGCACTGGATTACTGTCACTTTCTGTCCTCTACTTAGCTATCACTGTATTTTACAAGGCCCTGGCCTCCATCATCCTGCCTCCTAAACCTAGTAAGCTTCATTAGAAAGATTACAGAGGCTGTTGACAATGGTCAGTCAATGCAGAATACTTATGGCCAGGGCTTTTGGTACTATTCACTAATCTGGAATTATTGAAATATTAGACAAACTTAATGTAAAACCCTGTTGTTCGCTGGATTGCAGATTGCCTATCTAACAGATCCTAGCTTGTGAAAGTTGCTTTTACAGTCGGTGAAAGTAAGATTTAACTAGCTGAGTACCATATGGATTCATGCTAGGCCCTATTCTCTTTGCAATTTACTTTGAAGACATCCAAGTCATTATCCCAGAAATGTTGTTGATCAAGCTTGCTGATGATTGCAAGCTGGGTACTGTTATCATCTCATCCTCTGATACTATGCAGTGCCAGCAAGGTATGGAATATGCACGTAGCTGGTATACTTAAAGGTCTCATGTTGCATGCAAAAAAGTGCAGTGTAGTAGTGTTCTACAGAAATACTGTTCCCACCTTGTATGTCATAAATGGTGTTCAACAAAAACAATGCTCCCACCTCGTATGTTATAAATGGTGTGTTGCTCCCAGCTTGTACGTTATAAATGGCACTCCTCTTTAGAGATGCATATAAAAGACCATGGTACTTATGTAGACATTTCTCTTATTCAATCGTCATAGTTTCACTATAGCCAGTAATTACTAATAATAACTTCAGGAGCCAAAGAGGTCATCTGTCCCTTGTATTCTTCATTTATAAATCCTGTCATCGAATACGGCACCCCTCCCCTTTGCTGTGCACAAATCCAAGCAAATTGCTCATCTGAAAAGGCTCCAAACATTTTAACCAACAAAATTAAATGTCTTAAACCCTTCAGTTATTCAAACAATTACCATGACTGTCCTTATCCCCATCTGCTCTGAGGTGACCTGTGTCTAGCTTTTCGAGTCATGAAAGACTCATTCCTATTTGACGACCTATTTCTTCACAAAACCACTGTTTTTACAGATACCCACACTAAGGACCTAAACCTAGACCAAAAAGTAAACCAGACTTGTTGGAGGCATAGGTTCCTAACACAGGTCATTACAAGCCTTTGGAGTACATTGCTACTACAGGTCAATCAAAGTACTACTATTATTAGCTTTAAGGCTAGTCCTGATGACCACATGGGTAGACATAAATTTATACCAGGGTTATCATGTAAGGTCCTGGTTGATATGAGAGATAAACAGTATCAAGTGCTTGGAAAGGCTTGCAAAACATTTAAATTTGTCTGCTTAAAGAGGTATATGACTAGACATCTTATGGTCTTTGTGACTGTTTCAGGCAGAGGTTGTTTGGGCAGTAGGTAAACAAACACTCTCCATCTAGGATTGGGGAGCTGCATGTGACCACTTACTTAATCCTGGCCCTCTGGGTAGCCCCTCTAACAGCCCATACTCATTGCTAAACCCAAGTTGTCAGAGGCACAGACATATGTTCTGTATTTGTCAGTGGGCTAGTTTACTGACCGTGCATTTGCTGAAACTATTTATTTACAATCTGCCACCTTCTGTGAATAACAACAGAAAGCATGCTAATACAGCACTTGGAGATGCGTGGAATTTTGTCTTCTCCTCATGTCTTTGTGGGGGTGCTGCAATTTCTTCTCTCATCCCAGAGGCATATAATTTAAAGCTGATTGGCTAATCTTGGAAATTGCTGTTAAGGTTGTGCTGGTGAGCTGTCTTGCCATATAAAGGAACCTTGGACTTTGTGGAACTAAACTAGTAAACAAAATTAAATAATACCTGAAAAATAACTCTCCAAACAAAATACATGCTACAGCTTCTTAATTAAAATATTTCACAAATTTCAGTTTTCTTTCAAGAATTAAAAAAAATCAGGTTATATGCCTTTTATCTTTCCAAGGAACAGCTCATCAATCTACCCTCCTAAGTTTTCTCTTTCAGTTCACAGATCATGTGTGCAATATGTATAAGTCTCCCCTCCACCAATTTGACCTGAAGCAGGAAGAAATTTAAACAGGTTATGATTCCTGCTACGATTTTTATTACCTTTTTTGGCAGTCAGAAATAATAACGTGAACTCAGTAAACTAGTTTCGCCCTACAAGGAATGGTGGACAAGGATCTTGCGTTTCTTGTTCCGAGCCAGTGATTCAGTTAAGATTTGTTTTTATTCATTTATTTATTTTTTTTATATTTAATTTTTGCATTCTTTACACACTCACACACACACTCACACACACACTCACACACACACACACACACACACACACACACACACACACACACACACACACACACACACACACACACACACACACACACATTGAATGCATTATTATATGTTTTTAAGTGCTGTTTAATGGTTGTGTGATTATGCCTGCGACTTACAGAGAATCCCTTTAAAAATATCTTTGGACTTGAATTACGTAATTTGACCTGAGGAAGCATATGTGAAAGCATTTTTTAACTAGTAGTATAATCAATAAAGTGCTGATGTGGTTGTTTGATCCTTCTTTGCTGTGCTTTTGATCATTTTAAGGATTCTACATTTAACCGATGAGCTTTCCTTTTGTTTGGATTGCTGCATCTTTGGTGTTGCTTGTGGACCTCAGAAGGTAATGGGTACAATATTACTTCACCCTCGTTATTTCTCAAAGGGTTGTGGCTGATAAGATGTTACGACAGCACATTTTAAGGCTGTTGACCTGTGTAGATACTCCACTTATGCACAATAATTTAAGATCTGTTGTGACTATTGATGGTTTGGAAGGAAATCATGAGTAAGTATTAGAAAGAATTTCATGAGTTACTTCTGAGTCAAGAGAACAAGATATATAAGAAGTTCCAATGGCAACGATTCAGTTTTGAGGTTTATTTATCACTAGATATAGTAGCACTAGGTCAATGTAGCCTAAAGATGCCTACTTACCAAGATGTGTATCCAGAACCTTTGAGAAAGTGGCAAATCTTAACTTAAAAATCAGTTGTGAGTATATAAAGCTTATGAAGGATTTCTTTACACCAGCAGAAGTCCGACTTGAGGAGATTAATAAATTACATGCAAAAATAACCTCCCACTGCTGTTACTTGAATAATGCTTGTGAGGTTGATAATCTAATGGATCATATAACAACCTTGGGACAGCATCTGGCTGCAATAAAGTAAAAGAAGGTGCAGAGGGATATTTTAGACTATGTGAACAGCAATGTTTTTTTCTTGGCCATTCCCCCAAGAAAGGCTCTTCACATTGTCACCATAAAGAAATGGCTAGTGGTAATAATACACCAAATATAACCACTGCTAATGTTACTTATAGTGAGCTAGTATCCATGGTTAATGAAAATGTAGTATCTGCAGTAGACTCTGGATTTTCTGGCCCTGTTGAAGGATGTACCTTTACCAATGAGGCAGCATATAGCCAGGGGCCACAAGACAAAACGAAGAAGAACTGGAGAGAGAAGAAACTCAGGCCCTATAACAAGCAGGCACTTGTGGCAGCAAAACAGGTAGAACTAGAGTTAATGCACTTAAAAACACAAGTAATGCCTTGGTGTATGCATTTGAATAAGCCTATGAAAAGGGAATTTTTTGAGTTGTATGTGAAAGAAGAAAAAAAAATTAATTATTATAATTTACCATATGATGAATGGAATGTGCTGGACTCTAAGAATGATAATATAGTTAATAACTATCCCCTCCACCATTTTAATTTTTGTCATGGATAAAATGGATTATGAAGCGAGTTTATTGTGATTATTAAAGGATGAAAAAACATATCAAATTATACAAAAATCACAACTAGATAAGATAATACATATAAATAATGATATATACAATATGTTTGTTAACAGTTATTTTACAGTGAAATAATTAAATTTCTTTCACATGTACTCTCCAGCTGTACCTGTTTATTATGGGTAAACAAAAATCCATAAACCTGTAGATAACCGCCACATGAGTCCTATTGTCTCTGGGAGGGGAAGGATTACAGAACCCCTTTCAAAATATTTGGAATAGAAATTTAGAGGGACTTTATTGAAGTTTGTCAGCTACAGTATGAATTTCTTAAAACAAATGTATGATTGGGTGACTACAAATGATATTAACTCATACATGTTGCTACACTTGATATTGATTCCCTCTTTACAGTGATACCTAATAATATAGTTACAGATTATCTAAGAAGTTTTACATGTAAGACTACCACTATAATCAGTTAAGAGATTAACACTTTATGCAGTTTACTGGAACTGGTCCTTGAAAATATTGTTTTCCTATACAAGCAAGAATATTTTTCACAGAAACAAGGAGCAGCCATGGGCACCCCAGTTGCAAATACATCTGGAAATATTGTTCTGAAAATGTGGGAAGATGAATTTGTTTTTGTTTTTTGTTTTTTCTTATAATAATACATTTAAAGAAAAGTTTTATTATATAGGCATTTTGTGGATGACATTTTTAGGTTGTGGGATGGAGACACAGAGGAATTGACTAATTTATAAATGATCTTACACAAGCTGTGTAATTTTTAAGGTTTAAAAAGGTCCATCTGCGTATTTGATTGCTTCAGTCCTCAGCTGGAAATATGAATACAATTATTTTTAAGAAAAAAGTTAAGAAAACTACTTTCTTACATAGTCGTATGCAGCTCCTTTTTATGTTTACTAATGTGCCAAAGGGTCAAATGATACCTCATGCTAGGTAAAATACTGCTAATAACCTATTAAAGGGACAGTTAGATAATATTGCGACTAATTTTTAAAATAGAGACTGTAAGAAAAATTATCTTGAATGGCAACAAAAGCAGATATTTGAGAGATGTCAGGATATAGCAAGACCTGTTTTTTCCAGTGTTGATGAGAATAATATAAATCAGAGTTGCCTTGATAGAAACAGAAAGAGTGCAGCAGACTCTTACATATGATCATCACTCTACTGAAGTCCAAGATGTCATAGAAAGGCTGGCATATTTTGGATGACTTTGTAGGTTTAAAAGTTAATGATTATATAGGACATGCACCATGTTTTAATTATAAGACAGCACAGAATTTGAAACAGAAGTTAGGGAACAAAGAACAAAAAAATTTAAATATGTTAACTGTAGTCAGAAGAAAGGTACACTTCTTTGTACTTATAGGTTCATAGGCTGGTACTAGTCTATCGGCCCTAGGGCCTATACAAGCCTAGCCATAACAATTCCCTGGCTATTTCTTCTCACAGTATTTACTTCCCTGTCTAGCAGGGCAACTGACGTGATCCCCGGGTTGAATTTCCTATCTCCCATCCAATCATCAAGGTTCCTTTTGAAGAGGGCCAAAGAGGCGCTCTGCTTGACATGTATGGGCAGTCTATTCTAGAGTCTGGGGAATCCCTGGGTCAGGAACGTATCCCTCCAGCATGTTTTGTTCACTGTGATGACAAGGTTTAGGTCCCTGAAGCGTGTGGCTCTGATGGATTACGATTTTTACCTGTGTGGCCGTTATTACCGGAATTTGGCAATCTTTTGGTATTGAGATGGGCCCTTTAGGTGGTGAGAGGGGGGTAAAATTTGCACTGAATTGATCTGCCAGGATATTGGCAATATCCTTGGGATCAGTATATTTAATGCCATTCTGCTGTAGCTCAGAGCAGATCTGAGCATTGCCATTTAGATTCTTGACATAGCTGTAAAATGCCTTGTGGTTGTCTTTGAAATATTTGGCAATTTTATTTTCGTAACTAGCTTTGGAGGATTTTATGAGGGATCTCAGCTTTTTACTGAGGCTAGTAAGGGAGTTTTTTTGCATCCTGGGATTTTCCTCTTTTCTGCAACAGTTTCTTCCTTTTGTTGTAAAGTTTGTCTATGGCAAGGGACCAACAGATTGCCTTCTTTTTTTTGGAGGAGAGTGTCTTGGTTCTGTTGTGGATGGCACGATTCATGCACAAGTGGATTTGCTCGTACAGTGCCTTAGTGTAGGATTCAGCAGTCAAACTTTCAGTGCCCGTCTGTATGGGTGACATGACGTTTGTCACTTCTGACTTCAGTAGCATGAAGTTGGCTTTGGAGAAGTTTTTTTACGGAGGTTTCCTTACTGGGGGGGGGGGGGGGGGTGTGGATGTCAAGGGTGATTAACTTATGGTCAGACCTGACCAACGAGGTGGTGACCATAGGTGTGGAGCATTGATTTCCCATGTTGGTAATGACCAGGTCTAGGATATTGGAGCCCCTGGTGGGACTAAGGATTAGTTGATCCAGGGTGCTGGAATTTATGAATTCCAAGAACCGTTGGGCAAAAGTGTTGGTACATGAGTAGTTTTTCCAATTAATGGCAGGGTAGTTGAAATCACCCAGTATTAGGGTGTTTGGTTGTATCTTAATATTTTCCAGTATGTTTAGAAAAGTGTAGTGAGAATCTTGGGGCATGGTGGGGGATCTGTAGTAAGCTACAATTTGGATTGCAGTCTTACCTAGTGTTAGTTGCACCTGGAGAATTTCAGACGCATTGTGTTGGGCAACTAGCCAGGTGTTGTGAATATCCTTGGTGAATATGGACACCTCCACCTTTAGTGTTTCGGTCCTGGTTTGGCGTCTGAAAAGTGTGGTAAGAGTTGTAGCCTGGTATTGCAGGGGTGCTCTCTGGAGCCTTGAACCAGGTCTCAGTTACTGCACATATATCAATGTTCTCCATTTTTAGGAGTGCCTTGAGAGAGTGCATTTTGAGGTTTAGACTTCTAGCATTGAGTAGCATTACCTTCAGATTTTGCATGCTTGTACCTGTTATGGTGGTGGTTTTGTCCTTTGAACTTTGCCTAAAAAGGCACTATAGGGGTGGCAAGAGCCTTAGCCAGTAACCTGAATCCCAGGGGCGACAGGTGCAGACCATCTCTGGCAAAGCATCGTGGTCTGTCGATCATGTCATCCCAGGCTGACAGATTCTGGATCCCCTTTGAATGACACCTGAAGCTTAGCCAATTGTTGAATTCAATCATTTTGTCCTTATATTGTGGTATCATTCTGGGTGAAGGCAGGATGTTACTCAGGGCTAGGGTCATACCTGCCTGGGCCACATGATCTGAGAGCTCTTCCATGTCTCTTTTCATGCGGTCCAGGGAGGTATGTCTCAAGTCATTCACTCCAACATGGATAATGACAGAGTCATATTTGTACTTGTGTGGAGTGACTTGAGTGCATGCATTATTTGGCAGATCCTGGCACCCGACAGGCAACTGACTGTAATTTTCTCCTTGTTCAGCCTGGTGAGTGGGACATCAGTGTGCCTGACTATAGAGTCACTTATGACTAAAGTGTTGGGTACGTTGTCTTGCCTTAGGGACTGTTGTTGGGTGGCACACTGGCGTTGTGAGCTATGTGACACTTTGGTTGTGATTGGTGTTTGTTTACATTTCAGCTTCGGAGGTCCTTGTTGCTTGGGCAGGTTAATCTTAAGCGCCTCCACATATATGGGTTTAGTGTTGCTATGTGTGGGTGTTGGTGGCGTGGGTTTAGAAGGGCTATGTGTTGATTGAGGTGTAGTGTGGGTGTTAACCTTCTCTTGACTGTCTAGCACAATCTTGGGTGGAGAGAGCTTTGTTTCCAGTTTGGCTATGTAAGTGCATCTCTCACAGGTTGTAGTGTTGGGTGGTAGGAGGAGAGGGTTGTCTGTGTACATGAGGCAATTGCTGCATTGCCCCAATATGCCCAGATTCACCAGGTGGACAGGAGAAATCACTGGAAGCTGACCCTTGGACATGCCTGGTTTGGTGCTTTTTTTGTAAAGTACAAGAGCTGTTTTCCCTTACCTTAGCAAGGTACTTTGCAATTTTAGGCTGTTTAGTGCCTAAGATTAATTTCTCCTTATTAACAAGGAGAGTTGAGTGCTTGTATCAGTGTAAGACTTCCTAGTTCTTTCCAGCAGGTTTTAAAGCAAGTGCCAGTCACAGGGATGCTTAAAGGTAAGATGAAAAAAAATGGTTTATCTTAAACACTGCAGTGTCCACTAGAGGAGGTAGATGTGAAAGTAGGTAACTTAAGTTTTACCTGTCTAAAAAGTTAAGTTTTAATGGAGAGTCACTATTTTTAAAACAGCAATATAGATTAAAAGGGACTGGTCACTATTGTATTCTGGTACTATGGAATACAGTAGGATGGCCAGTAAATTTAAATAGTTGAAGGGGGGTGATTTCACAAGATAATTTTGTGCTTACTCAAACAAGCCAGTAAAAACGGAGAGGAAATGAGATATATGGTCAAATTAACAGAAGGTGAAGGCAACTAGAAAGACAGTGGTGTTTAAGAACACTACAGAAACCGGATGGGGGTGGGGAAAAAAATTTATGTCTGACTCACAAGAGACAGAGCTGTGGTCTCTTTTCAAGTTTTAATATGCAGTTAAAAACAGAATGCAAGTAAAAAACAAAGTAAATAAAACAAATCACAGTATTCAAAGCAGAAAAAGGCAATAAAGCTATACAACAAATAAAAAGCAAACTAACCTTTCCCCACACACAGCAAAATGTAGCAGAGTCTGGGTGAGCCTTTCTAGTAACTTGTTCTTTTTGTAAGTATATTTTATAAACTGAATAATTATGTGCATCCTGTTACAAGAAAATATGCTTTATACTTCATATGCTAACTGCATTTCTAAGAATGTAGCTTCCATTGCTTTATACCAGGTATGTGACACACACTATATACTAGAAAAAAATAATTGGAAACTAAAAGAACGAATTTGTGACCATATGTCAGAGATCAGAAGGGTTTAGCAGAATAACTCCTTATGTAAAGATATTTCCGACAAAGGTCAAGAACATTCTTTTAAGTTTGCCTGTTCTTCTGTTGATTTTAGAGTGTATTTGGGGGTGGTGACTATCTCACAGTAACAGAAAGTATGGAGTATAAGTGGATTTATAGGTTGCATGCAGATATTTATCAAAGTCTAAATGACACGTCAATGCAAGCATTAACAATTTATTTTTATTAACTTTTTATTTTTGTATCAACTTTTGCAGTCTTGATCTATCTATATATATATATATATATATATATATATATATATATATATATATATATATCATACATACATATATGTGTGTGTGTGTGTGTGTATATATATATATATATATATATATATATATATATATATATATATATATATAAGGCACTGGATTGAACAGCCAGTGCCCCAACACACAGTAGGTTAACGCCATTAGTTTGAGAAAGACAGGGGATAAACAAGTGTGCAAGATTGACAGTCCCCCCAGTAGGGGAATATTGCCTTTCCCCCGTGACTGTGTCAGAATTAGTATATATAATTAGCAGGAGGGTGGGGGTTCAGGGGGGGGCTTACTTTCCTACAAAACAATTGCCATTGGTTTAGTTCACTCTGGGGTAATCCTGAAGCATGCACAGAATGTGTCGATATCACTGTGTTCAGTGTTACTACTTCTATCTACTGTCTGTCACTGCACTGGACAGTCTCTATATTTGTTATATATTATATGTTTTTAAATGCTTCTTAATGGTCATGTGATTTTGTATGGGACTTTGAGAATCCTTTTAAAAAATATCGTTGCACGTGAATTCTATAAGTTGACCTGAAGAAGCCTGTGTGAAAGTGTTTTTAACTAGTCTGATAATCAGAGTGCTGACATGGTTGTTTGATTCTTCTTTGCTGCGTTTTTGGTTCAGTTAAGAAGAAGCTCACGCTCTAGTTATTAGTGACCCACTGGGACTTATTGTAGGAGTTAATTCCTGTGAGAACTTTCATTACAGAGAGTGACTGGCTCACTCAAGGTAGTCCAATATCATTGCTAATTTGCATGATGTTTGTTTGTCTGTCTGTTAATTGAGTGGAATAATCTGCTGCTTGGCATCTAGGTATAGGAAAGTGATTATTTTCTGTATTCTGCACTTACTAGACTGAGTATTAAGTATAATGCCCTCTTTGGTATATACCTGTCCAATTTAAATAACTACAATGTTTTCTCACCAAGAAAATAAAGGGCCTTAATCACAAAAGTTGCACTGGCATCTCAAAGGGTTTACTATCAAAATGTCAATCGCCCATTGGCGAATGTACATTTCGTCGAATCCTTTACATGAAATCCATAATGCCAATTTCTCAGAATGTCTCAAAAACACAAAAAGTCAACATTTCCGACAGCTCCACACCTACAAACAAGTGCTAACATGGGTCAAAAAGGGGGCAAGATTTTGCAGTTTGGAAAACCAGTGTTCAACATTTTCAACCGTCTCTGTTTGGAGTTCACGTCAGTGGTGTCACCGATGTGTGATCGACATTTTAATTGTAAACCATCTCAAAGTCTTGTCCCTCTTCTAGATATCATACAGACTACTGAGGGGTGATCCTTGCATCACTTACAGTGCCACTAACTCCATTCTTTCAGACCTATTGCATATCATCAAGTCCAGTAGTAGTAGAAAGCACTCATTCAAGAGATCTTAATGTCTTCCACAACTTAAATATAATATGCTGGAGAAAGAGAGATCATTCACAGGGAATCCCACTTCTCTGGAATCATTTTCCTATCCACACAAAGCAAAGTATGTCTTTTAGTCTATTTGAGTCATCTGGATGAATGGATGGGAAACCTCAAGTTCATGCTTGGGTTTGTACCATTGTCCCTTATGGATAGGGAAAACATTTCAATGTCTGCCCAGCTCTAGTTATTCATACTTACATACAAAGGGCTCTGGGTTAAACACACAGCACTCTGAGTTAATCATGCTTAAAATAATAGGGCCAATGAACCTCTTGGAAATGCATGCAGGCTTCTGAAGATACTCTCTAATTGATAGCATAGTAAGTAACCTATCAACCTTGGATATAGGTCACACTTCAGCCATGACCCAGGCTGTCTAGGGAGCCCAGAAAAAAAAAGAAATACAAAGAAAGTAAATTGTTTACCCTAGCAGCGTCAGAAAGTAATCTTACTTATCTGCAAAGAATCTATTTGCCTTTGTTTACTGGGAAAGTCCATTTGAATCCAAAAATCCCTTTTCAGTGGAGGCCTTTGGAAAAAAGCCCCACAGTAAAAAATAAATAAATAAGTACATTACAATACAATAGAATTTGTTTGTTCTTTGTCTACTCTTTCCTGCTTGTGATAGGTAAGACTGTAAAAGTAAAAAAAACGATACATTTTTTTTTCTTATTTATTGATTAATTGAGTGGTCTCTTCCCAGGCTTCTGAAACACAAACATTTGTATCGTGTGAGAGGAAATTGTATTACATTTGTAAGGCTAGCAGTGATTGTTGCTGTCTTACTTCCACAGGAAGTTTGTTCTTCTTGCTGTCGTTCTTCCACAGCAAATTCATTCTTCCCTATTTAAGATATTAAGAATTGTTCCAATGTGGGGGTGAGAAGGTGGATACTGGCAACTGATGCTACTCATAGACCTGCTGCACAAATGACAATCTCTACCATGCAGTGAAATGCATCAGTCATTGCAGAAAATGCCACAGTAGTGAGAGACTTTTGCACTGTCAATTTTTGTTCAAAATGGAATTTTGAGTAAGAAATGTGAAATAAATGTTCACTAACTGTGATATTTTTCTTCTCGGTGGGTTTGCATAAAAGCAGTAACATAATACATTAAATATTGATAAAAGATAAATTGCATCTTGAACCGTGTATAATTTAATGAGGTTTTAGGGAGCTTTGCTTTTTCAGATACCCTCTGAAAATGGAAATGAATCATCAGGCTTAACCCATTCTGGAGGATTAAGGCTTGAGGTGAAAACAAGCTGAGATATACAGTACAGGGTTTGATTCCCTTTCCATTTGCTTGCTCTGTGAGTCTGAGCAGGTCACCTCACTAGACAGCCTTCTGTGGCAATTGGTACATTTTTGGCTAGGATATTTAGTGGTATCCTGGACTGCATGCTGTCTAACTACCTATAAACCTATGAACAATAAATAAAATATAAATATGTTGAAATTTTGAATAAGTATTTAATACAGCAAAGGTGTACTGATGCTTCACACTATAATACTATTATGGAGCCTGTAGGGACGATCAACCAGTAGTACATACATTAACTTCTGCGGCTTTGTACACTTCTCAACAAAAATCAGTTGGCAGCTGCCTTTAGAATCTCCCACCCGCTCTTATTCAGTGTGCAGCCATATTTGATTTTTTAATGTTGTATGCTTTTATTTCATAGCTTAATGGGTTAAAAGTACTATTTGAAAGGGCATTATCCTAAAATATAAATGTAACTGGAGTTGCTTTGAAAAAAATGTTTCTATTTATTGCTTGTATTATTGTCCTTGTACTCAAATTATGGGTCAGATTCCTAAGCAGTTTCGCTGAGTAAGTCTGCCTCCTTCTGAAAAGCTTCATCCCAGTGTAAATGACTTACTTCATTGAAAGGCCTTTATATAAATAGGCTGGGGGCCAGGTTTTAAAAGGCCTGCTCTCAACACTGAGAGCAAGTCTTTTGGAATTGGGCCCTATGTCTCCAAAATCTGGCATTCTATCCCTACCACTATCAGACAAGAAATCAACCTATCCAAATTCAAATACTTGCTGAAGTAATACTTTACAAACACTTGGCTCAGTTCTTGCAGCTCCCCAGGTGAGACTACCCTGGCCTTTACACACCTTTATTACCCCTGTATATCTATCCCTTTACCCTTGCAGCCACTTCTGCTGTCTCTACTTACCAGCTGACAAGTTTTTCTCTCAAGTAAATTTCCAGTTCATACTCACTACCTTCTACATCTACTTCAGCTTCACTACAACCTTTTTCTCTGTATCACCTAACAAATGTACACACTGTTCACCTTTCCTCACCTACTCTCTGCTTTCTGTTTTTATTGTCTAATCTCTACGTTTTACTCATACTGTCTCCAGCACTACCTCTCAGTTATTTCTCCTACCCACAAATGTCCATTTTTTTAAACCTTACTGTGTATGCCAAAATGTCTTGCATTGATATGCAATGACTCTTTATTTTACTGACTGCAGATTTTTTTTTTTGGATGGACAGTGCCATGGTGCAGCGGTTAACATTGTTGCATCACAACAAGATGTTCTCTGGTTCGATTCTTGCCTGAGGTGCCTTCTGTGCAGAGTCTGCATGGCCTCCCAGCATTCTTGTGGGTTTTCTCCGGGTGCTCCAGTTTCCTCCTACATTAAAAAGACATGTCATTTCTCCCTGGGCCTCCACTAAAAATTGACTCATTCCAACTCAGACTTTCACAATAAGTGAATGTTAAATAAAATAAATAAATAACATTTTCTAATATAGCTGCCTATCATTTATTGTATGTCTGTGTTTTAACTTTAAGCTTTACATTTTTTTTTCTTGTATAAAAGTATCTATTTTGTTACTGGTGCTGTTCTTCCCAGGCTTCTGCTGAAAACAGAATAACACAACTCAATCAGACTACCCTGGACAGCAAAAGCAATAAATAAATTGTTACAGTGTACGTGTTGTTATAGTCTGTTAGGTTTAGTATACTGTGTGTAAGTTTCTGAGTATTTCATAGAGGTTCCTATTATGTGTACTGTATATAGAATTTGTGGTATTAAACAGATGTGCTTAAAAATTCATTCAATTTTTAGTGTGTTTCTCCAGTCTAAAGTCACAGCAAGTAAACAGTGCAAGGCTAGTGCCAGCACCAGGTGTGACATTATTCCTTGGGAGGTTGCAGACATTGGCAAGCACATCTGAGGATGATTCAGCATCACCATTCAGCCAGCCAGTATGTTTTTGGACTGCAAAAGGAAAATGAGAGAACCAGTGGAAATCCATACAACCATAACAAGAATATGCAGATTCTGCAAAGATGGCAGTACAGCTGAAAATCAAGTTATGGGTTAAACCTCTATGAAGGAACATTGCTCTATAATGCCTCCAAAGTTTATACAGTGTATACCTTGCTGTTATAGTGGGTTTATATCAAAGAGGCCACAGAATTACAGATTAATTCATAGTAAATTTTTGTTAGCAAATATTGTTAGGGTAAAGTGAATTGTAAATGTTAATATATAGCCAAGGTTCGTATAAGGGAACAATTACAAGCTAAACACAACAATTTCTTCTCCAAGAGTGCATTTTTCTCCCTACAATATCAACACTACTTTGCTGCATGTTAAAAACATAACTTTGCATTGTTTTCCATTCTGCAGCATTTCTATGCTAAGCTGCATTCAGTTCATGGGGTATGAATAAAATCTCATGATACCTTCTTCATAGGTTCATAGGTGCTTACTAGGTTATTGATCTGTTGATCTTAAGAAACCTAGCCTAACATGCCCATGGTAGTTTTTTTGCCCTTATATTTTGCATACGAATAATGCAGAGGTGGGCAGAATAAGGATTCAGACATTTATTTTTTGCCCCTGCCAGTTAGGTACATGGATGCTAACCCAGGAATGAATTTGTGGTTTCCCATCCATTCATCCAAATTACATTTGAATAGAACAGCTTTATGTGGATTGGAAGACTGTTCCCATAGAAGTGGAATTTTCTGTAATACATACATTTCCCTCCAGCATGTCCAATTTATGTTGCAAAAGAAATTGAGATCCCTTGAGCGTGTATTCACACTACCATTGGACTTGATAATGTGAAATAGGTCTGATAGGACAGAGTCTGCCAAGACACTTTGCACAAGGCAGAGGCCACCTCTTAGTAGCCTGTATGATACAGAGAAGAAGGATAATGCTTTGAGACCGTCTGCATAGTTTTTGTGATTTAGGCCCTTGATTTTTTTTTTTTTAGTGAGAAATTGTTGTGGTCACTGCAGTTGTGACAAGTGTCTGGACAGGTACATGCTGAATGGGGTATTATATACAATGGTTGGTCTGATGAGAGTTGAGTATAGTAGAATGATTACATTCCTGGACCTGGACACCATACCTTTAGATATAAGCTGTTACGTGACGAAGGATATCCTTACAATAGTGGATATATGGCAATCAAAGGACAGTTTATTGTCAACATAGGTTCTTAGATCCTTCACTACTGGATCAACTTTCAGGGAGTGTGATATCAGTCTGATAGGTACAAGGAAGTCATGTTTACCAAGAGGATGCAACTATACTTTACTTGGCATTTAATTTTAGTCCATGGATTTGACACCAGCTACTTTTTTGGGAAAGGCCCTTTGAAAGGTTTTGGTATCCTTTGTGGAGTTTATGATGGTACCATGTTGTTAGTCATCTACAGACTTGGTCAGCAATGAACTATTAACATTTGCTTTGATGTCCAAGAAGTAAATGCCTGACAGGAGAGGTCCAAAGATGGAACCTTGCTAGTGATGGACTTTTTTAGGTCCCAACCCTAAATTCCTGGTTTGTATTTGTAGTGAAATTTGTAGTCCAGTGAGCTACACATGGATTTATGTTTAGCTGGGAGAGTTTATCTACAATATCTGAGTGTGGGATGATGTTAAATACCTTTGAGAGGTCTAGATATGTCAAGTAAACTGATTTTCCCTCTTCTATTGCTTCAGTAACCTTGTCAAAGAAGTTGACCAATTTAAGTAGATAGGGTCTTCCCTTAGTGAATCAGAAGAACAGGCACAAGTTGAGAGTTTGTACAACAGCTGTGTCCTTATCCATTAATTACATAATGATCTTTTTCCTGGCGTACAGATGAGACTTATCAGGTTTATGGATATACAATTACTTGGATCTGTTGATGCCCCACCTCTGTGCAAAGGGGTGACTGTTGCTGTCCTCCATTCATCAGACAAAGCCTGTTTGGAGAGTGATACGGAATAACATCCATAGGTAGTGTGGCAAGTCATGTTTCACATTGACCAACAGGCAGCCTGGTATGTTTACTGGCACCAACAAATAGTGACCCTGACCTTGGATAGCCCCTTGAGGACTTCTATAGCTTTTTTTCCTGGTTCTTGCATCATTTTACCTATTAAATTTTCTGCTTTTTGGCTGAGGAAAAAAACAAGACAGCAATGTATTGTGGCCCTTTCTTTCCCAGTCACTGGACTTATAAACCTTTTGACTTTCTAGGAATCTGCAGCTTATTTAGTGAGTACAGTCAGTTATAGTTACATTTCTTCCTACACTGGATCTTTAAATCTGCTAAGCCTTTGGGAATTAACAGCTCTTTAACTTTATGATCACAGAGTGAAGATACCTGCTACCAATGACAGAAACAGACTGGTATGAGGACTCAACTGAGATTTTAAATATCTACATATAATATGTTTATACGTAAGTGTTATTGTTCTTTCAATGACATACACTTTGAAATGCACACAAATAAAAAACTAAAGGATGAAACATAAAACATAAAAAACAAAAAAACTTCTTTCTTTGCCTTTTTTTTTTTTCAGGGTGCAAGCCCCCCACACCATATCCTCTGCTGCATATATATATATATATATATGGGTCTACTTTACTTACCCGAAACGTTATTCACCAACACTCCGTTGATCGATACCTAAAGACCGACAGTACGAAATACCGACACTGTAACACGCCAACGATCGTAATCCCGACAATTGCACTTAACAGCAAATCACGTAATATTCAGCATTACTGTATAAGTATACCATACATCTACAAGGAAGTAGCCTACCATGATCAGTATTTGTGAGCATTTCACAAATACTGATCATGGTAGGCTACTTCCTTGTAGATGTACGGTACACTTATACGGCGTGTCAGTATTTCGTACTGTCGGTCTTTAGGTGTCGGTCAACGGAGTGTCGGTGAATAACGTTTCGGGTAAGTAAAGTAGACCCATATATATATATATATATATATATATATATATATATATATATATATATATATATACCAACTCCGTGATTGCATAACAGCAGAAAAAGGGAAAAATTCTGTTTCCTCATTGTGCCATAACCTCACATGGCATTTTGTGATCAAAGGTTGTTTTGATGGTTTATACCAGCAACTAGAACATTTGAAGTGCTCTGTTCCTCTCTCTCTCTCTCTCTCTCTATATATATATATATATATATATATATATATATATGTGTGTGTGTGTGTGTGTGTGTGTGTGTGTGTGTGTGTGTATATATATATATATATATATATATATGTGTACATATGTAGATAAATAGTATACATTCAACCATCAAATAAATATCACTTTACACATTTTTGTGATAACTTTTACACATTTCACCTGTCTCGCCATGGCCATGTCCTGTCCTCTGTAATTGTCTCAACAAACTCAATCCCATCTTGTACCTGTTGTCCGTAATTGTCTCTGTTGACTTACCCCCATCTTGTACCAGTAAGCTAGTCTTGGCATAATCTGCAGAGATAGATGATACCTTATTTTTTAGCTTCTCAGGTTTGTCAGATATAAGAATATTAAACAGAACATTTCTACAGATGACCCTTGAAGAACACCACAAACCACAATTTTAATAAGATATTTTCCCCAGCCTTCTAGGTTCTGCCATCAAGCCAGTTTTTAATCTACTCAACTATACCCTTCCCCACACTGTGCTTCATAACTTAATCACTATTGTCCTGTGAGTCACAGAATCAAAACCTTTAATGAAATACACAAATCCCATGTCCATTGGATTGTTCCTATCAGTTTCTATTGTCACAAAACACAGAATCTTATCAAATTAAACTTAAAAACTTTCTATATAAATAGATAAATAAAACAAGCAGGTTTTCAGCCTTTAGGTTATTTACTTCTAAAAACTAATTTTAAGTTTTTTTTTCTGAAGGATCCTTTCCATAGTCCTATACAAGACAAAAGTTAAACTCACTTGCTTATAGTTCTCAGGATACCTGTCATCACCATTTTACAGAATAGTAACAATACCTCCTCCCATCTCCCTCACTGACCCCAGCTATGTCTGACCAATAAAATAAATGAAAGGTAATTGCACTGGATCTGCCAGCTCCTTTCATATTTTCAGATACCACTCATCTTGATATAATACCCTTTTCTTTTGAACTTCCTAAATTCAGCCTTTCCCCCATTGTTTTTACTGTCATCTGTTTATCTTGCAATTTTTCAGGACTGACGAAATGTCTCTGAGATGTTTACTCAATATTGAAAACAGATTGTAACCCTCTTTTTCCCATCTTTACATAACTGCAAGCTTTTTATGTTATTAGTAAATACTGCCACTTGTAAATTGAGATGGACATTTATTTTGCAAATATTTAACTATTGTGCTACCATTATGACCTATTTCTGTCTCTGTTCTTCAGAAGATGGGTGGATTTAAAATGTCTTTTCTTATTGATGTCAGTAAAGGGTCTCTCTCTCTCTCTGACATAGAGGAACAGTCAGGATGTGAAGCTTTACAAAACTGACAATTATGTACCTTATTTAGATGAACTGTATGCATTATTTATGCATTCATACTGCTTCCTGGTTGCCAATATCAACAGTCATATCTCATGTCTCTGATTAACCAGTCAAGAACAAATTCAGCAAGTCTATGCGAAGAACTTCCACAAACTGCAGCAAATGAACCTCAACAAAGAGTCTAATTTTATGAGTACTTTCTTGCGATAAAATATTAAACTGGTGGCATTGGTTGTCTTGCTACATTTCTGAACTGCTCCTTTTACAGTGTCACTCACTGGCGTGTTTTAACCAGCCCTGTTCTGGAGCTATTGTATATCAGTTTTTACAGACTATTACATCATACCTTTTAAAAAAGTGATTTGTTTGTAAGGCAAAAAATGCTTTGTAGCAAATGTTGACTAAAATTTCTATTTTTTTTTTTCAGTTAGTGTAACTCATCCATTTTGCTGTCATGGGATTTTGCTAGAAGAACTCGAAATGTATTTATACTCAACACTGCATAAACAAAAGATCTTTGAAAAAGGCAAACAACTTTATAACTGTACTAGAACTTGCATATAATAATATCTCATTGACCAGATTTTTTTTCTAATGTCTTTTCAATTTTGTTTGCATGTCCAGTATTAGTTGTAAATTAATGTCATAACAGTCAGTTTAAAATTTTAGAAAACTACATTGTCAGTGTTTTCTCATTGCTAACAGTTATCACTGAACCGTTCACAACTTCACAATCATGCCGTAACCTGTGTAGTTGATTGTGTTTGCTCTGTAAGGACAGTTTTCTTTACAGGACATTACACTGACCAAGCTATTTTCTTTGATCAGTATATTCCTTCTGTTTTTTATAATGTTTTTCTTTCTAACAGTCTCAACTTTCACATTTGTAGATTTTACAAATGAAATGCATTTCGTTTTAAATGTATAACTCGGCATGGCATGTAACTGTTGTATTTTTTTTGCACTCTTTCATAATTCTGCCATCTTTATTGCCTTTTCAGTATTTGCCATGTCATTTTCTTCCACTTCGTTAGCCTGGAGTGAGTATTCTGTGATAAATTAGAGCTGATTGTATCTTGCTGTTGCCCAGCTTATTGAAGCCTAACCTCCCACCCATACTTACTTTATTGTCCTCTCATCTTGTGACTGACCTAACTGCTCAGCACCCAGCATCCCTGCCCCATTTAATACATACTGCTGTTAAGGCCAAAATATATGCATAGTGGAAAATACTCTATCTGTATTTGTTGTATGTTGAAGCCATCTGGGTATTCACTCTTCCGATCCCATAAATGGTAGCCTTCCACTGTCAACAGTTAAATACACATGTCCTGTCTTACTTTAGTTCTTTGACCTGCTGCTTTATTTTTGAAGATAATATCGACAGTGCACAACCCCTTTTTATTAAGTGTCTTTACCTGCAAAACTCTTAGCCTCGAGGCTGGATAGCTGCATTGGCTTGCAGATGCCACTCCTATGATCTTCAGGAGGTGTGAACAGTGATTTGAACTTACTAGCATCGATGGTTAGGTTATAAAGTGCCTTGTTCTTTATATGCCTTTCAATTTTACCTTAGATGACTGCTGTTTACTCCATGTGTAAAATCGTCCTGAAAATTAGTCCTAATATCCTAATTTCAGTGACAGCTATGTAGAGCATACACTGTTGTCATTTTTTTTTAATTGCTATTTTTGTGCTATATTTTCTATCAGCTTTGCATGCCTTCAGACAAGCACTTGAAGGAAATGAACTCTAAGTGCACAGACATGTTTGAAGGTTGGGTATGAATCCATACTTCTTCTAAATCAAAAAAGGTTACTAACTGGTCGAATAATCCATGTCTACTGATCTAATATACCAGTACATTTTTAATTAGCAGATGCATATTACATGCAATGTGTGTATTTACAGCATGATAATATGGAATCAAGCCTTAATGAAAAATATGTGCTAAACTGTACAATAAATCATAATTATGGAGTTAAATATAAATATCATGAGGAAGAATTTGACTTATATCAGGACTAGTTCTTCTGAATCCTGTACAAACTAAGCATGAATATATTTCAGTAACATTAATGCTGACAAAATGTTTATCTTTATTACATGGACTAAAATGACATGTCAGGTAATGCCTTCACTGTCATGTACTGATTAGTGACATCAGAAAGTTGAAAAGTAAACAAAAACCACTCACAGGGGTAAAGTGTCTCAAAACAGCAAACAGTATTCCAATAAATCCAAATGAGTACACTCCACGGCAAATAAAAGCAACCGTTTAATCAAATGCAAAATAACGATCGGTACACTGTTAGAACAGTAAGCGCTTTCACATTTATGGCAAATGCTTCTTCAGACTGTTGACTAAGTATCAAGCTCTAGTATTTAAAACTGAACTCATTAAAAATCTATCCAATCAACATTTATTCTCAATTAAGAATTAATTGTCTCATAAAGTGCTAGTGCTTAAAACTGTAGTAGTATATAATATATATAAAAGCAAATTATTTAAAAACAACTTCTATAAAAATTTAAAACTCATTATTTACTAATACAGAAAAATACAATGTTTCTATACTCTGTAAAAATGGAATATAGAATATAAAATACGTGTATATACATACACTACTCAATTTTAAATACATAGAAATAACTGAAGAATGTCTAACTACTATATTCTAAAATGTATATAATATGAAATACAAAATATACAAACACATTAAACTATTTGATATGCTTATTTACATTCATTTAATAAAACAGACTGAAAAATAGACTAAAAATAGACCGAAAAATGATGAAAAAAATGATGAAAAAATAATGAAAAATGAAGTTATTCGTTATTGTAGCAGCCTTGGGTCTAGTGCTGAAAGTCCCTAGCTTCTAACAACGGCTTAAGGGAAACTCTACCATTCAGGCCCATTGATTTATCTGCTTGTAGCTTCATAACCCACCTAACTTCTCTATGTTCAGTGTAATTTCTATAATTTCCTAGTCTACTATTCCTCTCTACTATCTCTGCTACTGTGAATTTAAAACTATGTTTAGTACCAAAGGTTAGAACATGTCTCGCTATGGCATTACTTTCATCTTCCTTGCTGACTGCGTAAATATGTTCTCATACTCTTTCACGTAGTGTCCTGTTGGTCTTGCCTACGTAAAAGCTACTGTATGTGCAGGTAGCTATATATATCACGTCTCTACTCTTGCAGTCTGCATAAAAATTGAAATTATATCTCCATGCTGTGGTAGGATATATGAAATTATCTCTACCTGACATGTAAATGCATTGGTTACATGACCTGCATGAAAAGTACCTTTCCTATCAGAGATATCTGTCTTTGATTTTGTATTTTCATAGCATAGTAGTCTTTTCAAATTTTTTGTATTCTTATATGTATAGTTCGACCTTGGTCCTACTATTTGTTCTATCTTCATATTAACTGTGAGAATGTTCCAATTTCTTAGAAAAACTTCTCTAACTTTATAATTATTGTTAGTGTATGGTATAACTATCCTAGTAAACTTCTCTCTGTTACTTGTTCTTACTTGAATATCATCTTGATTATTTCTTTTATTTAAAAATGGATTCCCTATGGTGTCCCTTCTCATATTATTTCCTTGTCCCAAACTCACTATCTCATCTTGTTTATATCCTCTTTCTTCAAATTCATTTTGTAACATGTCTATGGTGCTATTAAATGTATTATCATCACTCGTAAGTCTAGATGCTCTCAACATTTGGCCCTTAACTATGTTTTTATATATATGAGGGGGATGCATACTGGTACAGTGCAGTAATGTGTTCTTCCAACATTCTTTTCTATATAACTGTGTTTCTATATGCTGCTCTTCTCTTAATAACAATACGTCTAGGAACTCTATCTGGTCCCTAGACCATTTTCCTATGAAGGATAAAAACTCAGTCGTCCCATTTATGTATTTAATGAAGTCTTTAAGTGTCTCAATACTTCCTTTCCAAATCAAATAGATGTAATCTATAAAACGTTTATAGAATTGAATGTTGTTACCAAAATACATGGTTCTAATAATGTATGTGTACTCCCAATATGCCATGACTATGTTGGCATAAGAGTTGGCACAGGGAGTGACCATGGCTACTCCCCTCTTTTGTATATAATATTGTTCATTATATAAAAACATTGTTTTTTAATATTATTTACATCAGCGTGGCGCATCTTATTATCAATTCTCTGGGCATCTCTCTTTCTATTAAATAAAGTCTCATGTATTCTATGCCAATGTCATTCGGTATAGAAGTAAATAGAGAACTTACATCTAACGTTACCGTATATACTGGTTCTTCTTCTGTCTCTTGAAACCTATACTCACTAAGACTTTCTATAAATTGTTGTATCCCTTACTATTGTGGCTGTCTTCTCTGCAACATTTCTAAGGTTTTTCTCAATGTGTATTGATATTTTTTCTGTTAGCCAACCATTACTAGCTATGATTGGTCTCATTGGTGGATTCTTGATGTCTTTATGTACTTTGGGTAGTCCCCTAAATGTAGGAACCGTGGGTGTTTCTATCAGGAAATACTTATATAGATCAAAATCTATGACTTCACATAAGAACAAGTCATAAATCTCATCCTGTACACCATGTATGACCCTATTTAACTGTAGTGGATTTAAAGCTGTATATGTCATTTCATCTTCCAAGAGTTGTTTCATCTTTAATTCATAGTTGCTCTTATCTAAAATCACTACTGCCCTGCCTTTATCGGCCATCTTATAACTATATTATTATTAGTTTGTAGTTCTTTAAGAGCTTTCTGTTCATTACTGTTTAAATTGTGAAAATCACTTAATTTGTTTATTTTTTCCTCTATATAGTGCTAATAAATCCCTTTTGCATGCCTTTTCGAACGCTTCTAAAAGGGGTTCATTGCTGGCATATAAGTAGAGGGTTTCTTAAACTTGAAATTTATGTTGTCATTCCTAGTATTGTGTTGTTGTGCATCACAAAAACTTAGTTTCAAATTAACATTCCTTGTAAATATTTTAAGGTCTACTAAGAAATCAGTACAATCTACATTCTTTGCCGGTATAAATGAAAGTCCCTTATTTAACAACTTCATTTCATTTGTTGTCAGTTTATAAATGGAAATGTTTATAACTAATTCAGACTCACTGGTTTTATTGTCTTTTTTTGAAATTCCAGTCTCTCCTCTGGAAACTGGGTGGTGAGTAGTTGGAGTGGTGCAAGGTAAGACATATCTCTCAAGTGTACCTCATTACAATGAACATTCCTCATATGGGGTCTTAAAAACTTCATGTTCCACAACGTTCCACATTGAAAGAGTCTGTCACACATTTAATGTTAGGACCTGTTTTAATAATCCATGGTAAATAGAACTGAATCATGAGTTCATTAAAATAACCTTTTATAAGTAAAAATAGCACATTTTAACCATTCTCTGAACTTCCGTGTTGATGTTGTTAGTAACCTGTTAGCAAGCGTTCCACATTTCACCAATTTGTTCCACATTATGAGAGCTAGTGTTCCTCATTTTCAAGATGGAAGGTTGAGAACTATGAGATAAGATAATGGTGATGCATGAACAGGAGAGTCAGTGATCTTGGTAGTGGTAAAGTGTGTGTGTGTGTGTGTGTGTGTGTGTGTGTGTGTGTGTGTGTGTGTGTGTGTGTGTGTGTGTGTGTGTGTGTGTGTGTGTGTGTGTGTGTGTGTGTGTGTGTGTTTGTATGTGTGTGTGTATAAATCAAATCTCAAAGAGTGTGTGTGTCAGCTACTTGGGCAGGGACACAAAGCACTGGTTGGACAGAGAGAGTGCCGGAGGTCTTGGCTTGGCCACTCAGCTGAGATTTATAGCTGTGCCAGTGGGGAGTCTTATTGGGGATCTGGAGAAAGAGAGAGAAACCAGCCCCAAACTGACTGTGGTCTCTGTGTGCTCTTAAGGAAAATTGCACTTGATGCAGAAAGCTGCATCTGGAAATACTGTGTGTGTACCTGTCATCCTCCCAGTGTGTACGTCCCCCACTGTTGCCATTGGTGAGGATTGAGGATCCTTGATTACTGGGCCAGTGGTAGGGCATCATATAACACACTACCCTGAAGTACTTGGTGCCATAGATTGCACACATGCAGAAACTAAGTCACCACCCGGGGAACAGGGTAAGCTCTACATTAACAGAAAGACTACCACTCTATCAACTGCCAAGTAATGTGTAATGCCAAGGTAATAATCCTGAACTTGTGTGCTGGCAACCCTGGCAGTTGCCATGACCCACATATCTGGCACACCTCCCAACTATAGCAGCTATTTGCTATGAGGGTATCCCACAGGGGCATTTACTGGGGGATGCTGGCTATACACTGAAACCATGGCTGATGACACCCATCAGAAATGCACACACACCCATGGAAGAATGCCATAATGAGGCACACACCACTCAAACAAGAAATATCATAGAGCATGTGTTTGGGCTGCTGAAGTCACGGTTCCATTCCCGTGATACATTTGGGGGAGCCCAGAAGTACAATTAATGGGCATGTACAGAAATATTGACAGTATGTGCCATGCTACACAACATAATCCTGAGAAAACAGCTTGAGCAGGATCAACAAGAGGATGGGGCACACATCCCACCACCAATGCCTAGGTCACCACAGCCACAGGCAGATGAGGCATCACAGGGGGAACCACCAGCTGCTGTAGGTGTAGGTAGACGTAAGCGTGCTCAGTATGCCCTTGCATTGGCTAAGAGACAATGTATAGCACACTCATTCACCGCCTAGTGGCCTAAAACCTTTCACCTACTCACATACATATGCTAACATTGATGCCAGGTAACGCACACAACCTTTACCTCCCCATGTATTGGCTGCGTACTACTTGCATTAGACAGAGTCAACCCTGAACTAAAACTGTGTAAACCGCTGCATTTACAAGGTAAATCCTGAAATCTGAAACCTGTGTCGTCCTCAACTCAAACCCAGGACAAACCAAGGGGAACCCATCCCAGTGGAGACAAAGGCATGTGTAGCACTTAGAATCTTAGCTACAGGTACCTTTCAGAGACAAACAGGGGACATGCTGTGAATGTCACAGGTATTATCATCCATGATCCAACATCAATTCTTGAATGCTATGCTGCAACATGCCAGTGACCACGTATACTTTCCCTGTACTCCTGAGGATAGGGCCACAAATATGTAGGAGTTCTACCATGTAGCACACTACCCTGAAGTACTGGGTGTCATAGACTGCGCACATATAGAAATGAAGGTACCACCCAGGGAAGAGGGTAGACTCTACATAAATAGAAAGGGCTTCCATTCTATTATCAATTGTGATCTATATTCCACCTGGTAATACACCTACTAGCCTTGAAGACTTCTTATCCTGGTGTTCTTCCACATACTCACAAGAAACCCTTATTCTGGGGGATTTCAATCTAGATTGGTTCACCTGCATATCAGAACCACCAAGTAATCTAATAAATCATCATGGCTACCAGCAGCTAGTCCAAATTCCAACTAGATGTGATAAAAAATCTAAAAGGGAATCCATCCTTGACTTGGTCCTAACTAACAACCCTACATTGTACCCCCACTCAGGCAGTCTCCCAGACACCTTAAGTGACCACAACATAATATACCTTATACGTAGTAGAACAAGCATATGTAAAACCACTAACTATATATCCACTAGAAACACAAAAAAATTCTCTCCCAAGTTCCTCAATACTTTACTCTGTAACTGTGACTGGACCCCCCCCCTAAAAACCCTCCCACTTGACCAGGCTATAGCATATTTCAACAAAACATTTCTACAACACGTAGACACTGTCGCTCCATTGCGCAAAATCAAGGTAAGAACCTCTACAAACCCCTGGCTCAGTAAAGAAACCAAACAAATCCTCAAGTCCAGAGACACTGCCTGGCTTTACTATCAAAAAAATCAAAGCAACACAAAGCCTAACTAAGTATCAAGAACTGCGCAACCATGCAAAAAAATACATTAGGCTGGACAAAAAGTCCTACTACATGACATTACAAACTAAATACCAACACCAACCTCAAAAATTTTGGAAAAATGTAAACCAGCTACTAAAACCCACCCAAAAGGCTACCCCCAAACCAACCACCCCTGACACTAAAGTTCCCATTGAAATACAATTCAACTCCCACTTTGTGAACTCAATTCTATCCTTAGTATCACAGGACAGTTCCTTCCTCACTATCCCCCCCAACACAAATAACTCTAATACAAGCTTTACCCTCAAAACAGTTTCCACCACTTCAATCAAAAGCATGCTGTCCAAACTAAAAACCTCATCAACAGCAGCCAACCTACTCCCCAGCTATTTCTTGAAACTCACAGCAGATGCTATTGCTATCCCAGTCTCCACTCTCATAAACAGATCAATTGTTGAAAACTATGTGCCCAAACTCTGGAAAATATCCTATGTTACACCCATACATAAAGGCGGGACCTCCACTAAACTTAATAACTACAGACCCATTGCTTTACTCTCCCCCCGGCCAAAATCCTAGAAAAATGCATCCATACCCAGATGCTAAACTATCTCCTAGACAGCAACATCCTGTCACCTACTCAACATGGTTTCAGACCTGCCCATAATACCACTACAGCCCTTCTCTGCTTCACAGACACAGTAAACCGTCTCAAAAACGAATGCCTGCAGGTGTCAACTTTTTTTTTTGGATATGTCCAAAGCATTTGACACAGTCTTGTACCAAATCCTACTAAACAAACTAAACCAATATCACCTATCAAATTCCACTCTTACCTGGTTCCAAACTTAACTGACAGGCACCAAGCTGTGAAATGGGAAAATTCTCTCTCTCCTCAGCTGCCCATAACTATAGGAGTCCTACAGGGTTCTATCTCAAGACCACTACTATTCACAATCTTCACAAATGACCTCCATACCTCCACACAGCATGCATCTATCATTCAGTATGCAGATGACACTACCTTAATCTGAGCTGCACAAAACATTCCCACCCTCCTGCAAACAACTCAACTAACATTCTCTGACGAAACTACCTTACCAAAGCCCAACTTATCCTCAATCCAAAGAAAACTCAGTTTATGATTATAACCAGTTCTAACAAAAATACTGATAACAGTCAATTCACTATCTACTCCACAAATGCTACTCCAATCACTCAGGTGGCACAGGCTAAGCTATTGGGAATAACCATAGACTCCCACCTAAAATTTGATAGTCATCTCAGCTTAACTATTAAAAAGTACATGGCAAACTGGGATCACTCTACTGTATCAAACCATTTCTTACCAACAACACAAGAGCAGCCATTGCTCGCTCCCAACTTCTATCCACCCTACTCTATGCATCTCCCATTCTGACTAATCTCAACAAAACTGAACTAAGCAAAATGAAGCCTGCTATAACAGAATTGCCCGCTTTGCTGCAAATTGCTCATATAGAACTCATCACTGCACTGCTTTGAGACAGCTCCACTGGCTTGAACTACCCAACCTCCTAGGCTACAATCAGCTCTGCCTCTGTCATTTGATCTATTACATCCCCAATAAGTGTCCTGCCCTCAAAAACCTAGTACAACATCACTAAGCCAAAAGGCCTCTTAGATCATCAAGCAAACTACTACTAGAAGCCACCAACAGCTACAATAGTTTTGGTGATGCACTATATAGTAGTTCAGTGGCTAAAAAATGGAACTCTGTCCCCACTAGCATTCAAAACACAGCCAGGAAGCCTAGGCTGACACAAAAGGTTAGTGAGTGTGTGTGAGTAAGAAACAGAAGCAGGCATACATTTAGATAAAGCAACAAATGGCCAGTGAAACAAAATGAGTTTTAAGCTACACAGCTGAACCATGTAACTATTGTGTGTATGTCTGTAGGGTTCCTCCATGTGAAATTAGTGTGTGAGTGTCTGCATGAATACAGCCAAGCTCTTTGCTAGCTCTACATCTTGGTATGTTGAACAAGTGGAGCCATGCATGTAGAGATGACAGTTCATAGTTGTTGTCCCTGACCATGTGAACTGGCTCTGCCAGGAGTTGTACTGGCATGTCCATGCCCACAGTCAGATGCACTGCTGCTACCTGAACTTGGCTGATATCTGCTGGACAAGCTTACTTCACGAGTATGCCCAGGGCCAAGAATATATGGTCTGCCATGTCTGGGTGTGGACAGCTCACCCACTGATGGATCAGTGGAAGTTCTGCCACTATGGGAGCATGATCGGGTACAGCAACATTGGCTAACAGCAGATGATGTGGCTGCCCTATGCCATGAGGGTGCCATTCCTCTCCCAGCAGATGTTCCATCACAGACACCCCTCATACCAATGTGTCGTTCATCCAATTTATTGAATTGGCAAGAGGCAGTCACACATGTCAGCCTCTGCCACATCTACAACCCTAAGAATTTCTCTGGAGCACCTATGGGAACATGCCTGTGCCTCTATGACAGCCCAAAACATATGAGTGGGACAGGAAGTGACACCTGGATCAGGTGGAGGAAGGACAGCAGGACTCCTCTGAGCACCCCTAACAATCCTCCTTCGTGACATGTCACCCACACTTTGGCTATGGCCAGAGTCAAAAGGCACTGAAGCCACAGTAACTACACTTCCCTAATCAGTTACCTCGCCCTCCACCAGTACAATGTATGAGGGCTCACTGGAATGGGTAGGCATAGGCCTACTGCCTGTGTCTGATGGAATTGCAGGGGATGGCTGTATGTGAATCTCAGTGTCAGATTCAACCTCTGCACCCCCCTGATTGTGCCTCTGTTTGGCCACATCATCATCAGTGTCTGCTGATACACTGACATCAGGTGGTAGAAGTCCCAAATATTTATTGTCACTATATACTATATACTCCAATATATGCAGACAAAATAACAGTGCTGCCACTATTATACAGTACAACAGTCCTGACATCAACATTGCACATTAAAATATTTCTTTAAATTGCTCATCAGTACTGACATAAAAATGTTTGGCTTACCATCTGCAAATGAGGTTATCCTCTGCAAGCCAGATGGTCCTGGAAGAAGTTAAGCAAATGGTGAGGGAAACATCATTACAATTAACAATAACATGGGGGAGGAAACTTTTACCCCTTTATGTGTCCATTATCTATACTTTCAACAAGAACTTGGATGATAACTCCAACCTAAGCTAATTAATGAGACTGAGTTGTTAACTGTAGCAATCTTCAACCCCCCCTCCCCAAATAAATTCTTGTGACACAGGAATACCGTATTGATTTCAGTTGTTTTACTATACAACAGTATTCAACAGTTGAGTTACCCAAGCCTTCATGGAAGCTCCTCTTAGGACATGCTTGTTGTCCCTGAAACTGTAGCAGCAACAGTGAGGACATGCTGTTACACACTTTCCTTGGAGCAGTCTGGATCCCTAACAGTGGACAGCAACTCTTCATATGGTGTTAGTGGTGGGTCCATTGCAGGCCCTCCCTCAGTACCCATCCAATCACAGCCACTGCAGCTGCTCTCCTCTGTGCAGATGTGATAATGTCAGTGGCCCTATGGTGCACCTGCTCATATGTCCTGCTGTGGCAACATCCGGCATTAACATCATCCATAATCTGCCACCAAATCTGCATTCTTTGTGCCATATCTCCCTGTTTCCTTTCAAACAGAAAGGTGCCATGTTGCCTAAAAGCATCCATGATCACTTGATTTTTAGCATCAGTGATGGGTGGTCTTTGAGAATTAACATGCCTGGGTGGTATACTTCTAAGTATCCTAAAAGACAACAGAAGGATAATACACATACGTATCACATAACTACAAAATAACTATTCCCAGATAAAACAGAAAAGGTAGCATCTCAGTATTACCCACTGGAGAAACATAAAACAGTCTAGAGATGTGAAATATGAACAACAGGCTGGATGCAAACAAGGAGAGTAACAATAAAAACAATATATCCTTGTTTGTGCCATAACAGAAATGCAGCTTTGCCCCCCCCCCAAAAAAAAAACATGCAAATGACACATTTTGATAACAAACCATCTTTAAAATGCTAAAATTGCTATCAAATTAACTGTCCGTGAAACAGTTGTACATATTTATCACAGAGTGTTCCATTTTAAGATACTGGGAATCATGTACACCTGTGAAAGGCCTTGACAAACATGCCCATGGCATCCGTTCACTTCTACCTAATGCATACAGATAAAAGTCTAAATGCCTTTGCTTCCTATTTTTCTTAATTACATTCTAGCCTATGCAGTGTGCAGCTGACAAAATGCAAGCATAGCTTCTGAAGTTCAGTAACCCTCTGTGCAGATATATCCCAAAGTAATAGCCTCTGTACAGTTTTTTGCACATAAACAAGTCTCCTCACCTTCAGTTTGCATAGTTACATGGTTGTCTTTTTATATGGTATAGATTCAGGGCTGTTAGCATGGTGAAGATGCAAATAAGATGTGAACTGATTAGAACTGCTGAATCCCTGGATCCATGTAGGAGATGTAAACATAGTGCAGGCACTCCCTCTGTCTTTGTTTTTAATGAGTTACAACTGTGAATGATTACTGCTTGGGAGAAGGAAAACACAACAGCATTGCAGACTGCCTTACATCCAGTGGGTGTGTCATGTTAGATTTACAAAGTGTTGAATGTAAGGTTGGACTATAAGTAATCAGCATATCTAACCTTCCCTTCATTTGTTGGTGACTGCATGTGATATTATTTCCAGTTAATATCCTCACACATTTTAAGGCAAATTATATAGAATGGCTTACAGACTACATCTGATTACTGGTCAGATAAGTGAAGAATGATGAACAAACACAGACAAGTAAGACAGAGCTGTATATTTGCAAGCAATAATCATAACTGGTTGTGTGAACATAGTGCACTACATCCAAACATAAATGTACAAATAACAGTTGTATGGTTTCATATTACTGTAGTTGATGTTGACGTTAGTTGTGTGCAGAATGATTTAAGTTCCTTGCTGCAAAGTTGTTTGTGTAGCAAAGAGGGAAATGGCACACATCCTGGATTCTGAAGGTTCATTGGAGTGAGACTTCAAATCCAGATCTATATAGACATATCATATGTGAACCAACATTTTCTAGTGTGTATGTCATAGATCAATTTTCCTCATTTCAGCTATTTGTCCCCTTTTTTTTTTCTTGTTTTCCTTTTCTGTCTTTTTTTTTTTTTGTTTAATTTTTTTTTTGGGGGGAAGGCAGTCTTTGCATAATAGTGTGCTCAGCTCAATCACTAGAACAGAGGAAATGAATAGTGAGTTTGGCTGTGCTTATCTTGTTTGCACAAAGTGTGACAGTGCACAAACTGGGCAACCCGACCTCCCAGGAAGCAGATAGAACCAGACAGCCAAAAATAGAAACCCTATACATTCAATTAATTTTTGGGGGCACCGAGCAAACCTACTAAGCGTCATTGTGGTTAACACAGAGACCTTAAGAATAATTAGTAAATTAGGGAATGTCATGTAACAGGTCCTGTGGCAGCAGATGGCCTGGGTTCTAGTACAGGGTGTGCAGCCTTTTTGTTTTTACTGTTGTGACAGTGCAGTTTATAGCAGTGAACTGAAACATAGACAAGCATTATTTCAACTTTCTTGTGGCAACAGGCGTAAGTGTAGGACTGTCATACACATGGTCTTGGGTTCTAATACAGAATATTCCATACACTTTTACTGTTATTGTACTTCCCATTATATTCACTGTCACCTATAACATTTTAGATAGTGGATCAAATTATATGTCTGAGGGATGAGACATCACTATTGTGGTTTCAGATGTATGACTGAGGGTATACTGTGTACTATATTTCTGTAAGTATAATTCTGCTGTCTGGATTTGCATGGGCTTCACATTTGCCTAAGACATATACACAACTGGATCTATATCCAATAATCTTCTCAAGTCACACACATATGTGTGTAACAGCTCAAACTGCCACCCATATTTATGTATGATTCCTGACTATGTCTGAGCAGCACTTCTTCTGTGGCAAAGATGGAAAATCAATGCTGTGGAAAAAAAGTGTTTGGCCCTTATGCCTTGGTTTTAATTCCACAGTGTAAAAATAAATTTTCACAGTGTATAAAGGTAAAAGCAAATGTGTCAAGTCATCACATTTATGGCCCTAGTGCATGTCTGCAAACCTAACTCATCTAACAGTTACCTTCCAATTTCCAATACACATATTTCTAGGCTACATCAGTAGACACCCCTCAAACTAAGGCCAAGTGTCAGACTAGCCTTTTAGTTGCAATTATTTAATTCCTTACTGCTTGGCACTGCTATTCTCCACTTGCCATTGCACAAATGCTTTGCTCAGGTGTGCGCACTCTCAGTAAATGCAATAACTGGAATTGGTGGGAAAGCATCAGTCTCCATTACTCTATGTCTGCTGGTAGACATGCCTGGTGTTAGTGGGGAAGGTGCCAGGTTTATGTCACAGAGGTGGGGTGTCCTGGATATTTATTGGACTCCTGGCAAAGCACCACAGCCAAAGGCTTCTGCAGGGGGATTATTCTGGCTCCCAGTGCAAGTCTGAGGCATGGAATAGTTGAGTCCAGGCTGTATCCAGTGCCACCGATATCCCACACACTGGAGAGCAATGTAGGCAGCATTTTAATGACCTACAGAGGAATAAAAGGGATACTATCAACTCTTGGTTGGAGGACTTTAGGACTGCGGACATCCCACAGTTCTGTAAGTATCAAGTAAAGACAGTACTTGTAAGACATAGAAAGCTTAATATAGGCAAGGCTGGTATGCATAATGTTCTTCTGTTCTTTTTTGTTCTTTCCTCAGCTGCCATGGATCTGGAGTTCAATGTCTGGGCCCATGAAGATAGATTGGAGAGACTGAGGGAAGCAAGTGGTATGTATGCAGCAGAACAGAAGTGTTATTGTAGCATTAAAAGTTAAAGATAGCTTTTTGGGTATTTTATAGAGTTGTATCAAATTAAGCATGCATATCCCAACTGTAAAAGCAAGTATGCATGCATTTATCTGTAGCACAAACCAATTGTAAGAGTCCAGTATTAGACTTATTCAGAGGTTGGTGGTTCAAATACCACAGTCCACAACTATGCAATACTGTTATTTCTTCAGTAATATTTACATTACATTACAAATACCAACTCTGTGCCAGTGGCTCAAATGCCCTCCTGTAAACTGTAATATGTATAACTGGACCATGCATATGTACACTATATGCACATTTCAAGGATTACTTGCAGCAATCTATCGTATAGAGTGTATCTGTTAGGAGTAATACTTAAGTGTAAAACTTAAGATAAAAGAGTTGTATAATTGTAGTAATGCACTGTATGTCACATATGATGGTACTAACTTTACTCTTTTCTCTCACCACAACCCTTATCTCTCTTCATTTTCTTTATTTTTATTTTATTTTTAAAACTAAATTTATTTATTTTTTTTATTTTATTTTTCTTTTCTTTTTTTTATTTTTATTATGTGTCGTCAAAATGTCTCCTTGTCATCCATGTGTACAACTTCATGAAATGCTCCACAGCATAGTGAGGTAGGTCAATCCCATTGGATCAGCCTGTCCCTGCTTCACAGACTTCAGCACCGATGCCCAACACATTTGGGATCCAACCTGTAACACTCCTGCACCCTCAGTTAGTCCTGCCCTGGAGGCTGGTCCAGTGCTACCCTCCAGCAGCAGTGGCAGAGGTGGTGATTTCATCACCTGAAGCAAGTTGCCAGGGATGATCCATAAGGTTGTGGACTGCACCATTGGTGCACACCTATGCCAGATGGAGAAGCTGCTCTCCCTCATGTTCCATAGGAGAGGAGGAGATGTCAAGCACTCCAGCCCCCACAGGAGTAAGGTGACAGTGATGACAGTCCAATGGGTGAGGACTCGAGTCTCACTATCTCCAAGCTTGACAGTCATGGTCCTGGGTTGCCCCCTTGCTCACCCCAATCATGGTGTCCCCCAACCTTTTGTGTCCATCACTGTCTCTGCCTCTTGTCTTGTTTGTCTTGTCTGTCAGCAATTGCTTCCTCACCTACCCAACTTACCTGACCCAGAATACCTACATCCCTTCCACAACATTCCATTCTCTCTGAAATAAAAAAAAATAAATGGGCACCTCTCCCACAAAAAAAAATGTCCCATACATAGCTCTCCATTTCACAAGTGTCTTCTTGACACACCTGATTCAGTCCAATTGGCTGTACAACATGACTGTGTTGTGGTCACCCCTCTTTGTGGAGGTAACAGTCTAAATTCAGTTAATATTCTGCACATATTTTCAGTTTACACTGTTAAAGAAATGGATAGCTATGGTTCTTCCCTACCTCCCTCCTGCACATTCCAACACTGCTTTCCCTTTGCCCCCCCCGCTTGCTACACATTTCACCACTTTCCTATCTACCCCATTTTCACCACTTTAATCTGGTCAAAAATAGAATCACACACAACACACACATAAATAGCAGAAAAAGAAATGGATCCCTTCACTTTTTGGGCTCTATGTTTGCACGGAGTTGCGCATCATGCACCAATGTGCAGTGATGGTGAGCAACAGAAAAAAGCTGTGGTTACCTCTGCCCAACGCTGCTTAAATCTGCTGCCAACTGACAGCAACACATGTACTATAAATAATGCATGTTATTGCATTCTCAGTGTTTTTTTTAAAGTATTTGAAAAGTATTAGATACATCTGGATTCAAACCCAGCATCAACTTAGCTCAAAAAGAAATGTGTCAGTGCATTTACACCTGGTGCCACAGAGTCAGTTAAGCAGCAGTCGTGTTTCATACACTTAGTACTAACCCTCAGACTTTAGCAATATGGCTCGCATTTGCACACTGCTTAGCTACCCACAATCATGAATAGTACTGGAAATGTGTATCGAACACTTTGCCATCTGCCATGCAAACCCTCTGCTTGCCACGCTATGGAAAAGTAAACATTATTATGTATTATTGCTGTTTAATGTCCATTTCCTGTCTATGACATCAAATTATGTGGAAACATAAACTGAAGGCCTTATATAACAATATATCACATGTTTACAATACAGCCATGTGTTGACTCCCCCCAAGCTCTGCAACCCTGGTGTCTCAGCACTTTTTTCCACATGTATATCACCTAGACTACAGAAATGAATATCCAATGTTGTGTGATATGCTTGCATATCAATCTAGTAACATGCAGACCTATAACTATTGACCTATAAGCCTAAAAAGCCTTATCTGCATACCTAGGGAAGGTAGCAGCATGGACCTTATCCACAGAGACATAGGTGATCTTCAGCACAGTTGACTTGACCTATATTGGTTCTGTCAAGGGTAGATCTTGCTTATTAATCCTAGTGGACGTCTTTATACTGACCACAAAAACCTGGATGAGGGATAACAGGACATACCGCCTATGATGAAGTTATCCAAGGCCTTTGACACTATCACCCATTCAAGTATCATAGCGAAAATCTCCCATCTCGGAATTAACCCATACAGTATTAAAAGGATAGCCAACTAGCTTATTGACAGAACACACACTGTCAAATTTGGGGACTGCACCTCCACCACTAGACCACTTACCAGTTGAATACCACAAGGATCTGTACTGGGCCCTCAACTATTTGGAAACTATTTCTCTGAAGCCCAGGCAAAGGTAGATGGCCAGTAGTTTACCAAGTTTGCAGATGACTGTTGCAGTCATATAGAGTCAGCCAATGATGGTAACATATTACAGAAGGGACTGACACAGACAAATGATTGGTGCCAAACTCATGGACTGAACCTTAAAGCAACAAATACATCATTGTCACTTTTGGCAATGAAGTACCCCTGCTAATTATGATATATATAGCATCCCTGCTATATACAGCTGGACAGCGCACTGGTGCAGCGGCAGCATTGTCACCTCACAGCAAGAGGTTCTCTAGTTTGATTCTCAGCTGGGGTGCCCTCTGTATGGAGTCTGCATGTCATCCCTGCATTTGTGTGGGTTTCCACTGGGTTCCCCAGTTTCCTCCCATGTAAGAAAGACATGCGACTGGAGTGTTTCTCCCCGGGCCTCCGCTGAAAATTGGCTTTGTTCCAAGTCACACTTTTTCGGTAAACAAATGTAAGATAAAAATAAATAAATAAATAAAATCCCTCAAACACAGTATTGCGAGACTTGGGAACACATATTGATAGCAATCTACACTTCAATCACTAAATGTCCATAGTGGTTGGACATGCATTCTAGATTGCACACCTCATAAATAAGGCCATCACATCCAAGACCAGGATGGTCATAGCTCTTCTGTACTCTACCACTAATTAAGTACAATGCTCCTTTCTGGCTGTACCTTACCAGACACTTGCAGCAACTGGAGAAAACACAGAAGTTTGCAACTGGGAGACTCCAAGGCCTCCAATATATGACATACATGGCATGTCTGCAAGACCTGTCATTGTACTCAGCATCATGCAGGCTGCTGAGAGGTGACCTATGCCTGGCCTACAGAGCAGTCTCAGATCCTGCCCTACTGGAAATGCTAGACATCTGCAAATCAAATAGGACAAGAATAACTTGCTCCAGGGATGTCAACCTAGCCTGTATCATAAACAGAACATGCTGAGCAAACAGATTTCTCTCCCAGTGATTGACACTCCTCTGTAATAGGTTCTCACTGCATGTGAAGCAGTGTTCCTCAATGAACCTATTTATTTAAGTGCAACCTTGACAACTGGATGGGTGATTGTAAATTCATCCCTGGGGTGGCAGCTATGTCCCTTGTGGACAGGGCCAGTCGGTGCTGCTCACAATAATTGTCTGCTAACAAAGACAATCTACGCTCAATAAATGTACTTGTGTTTTTACACAGCTAGGCTTGTAAATGCCCTAGTGCCATTAGGCTAGCAACCTCCTATGAACCTATGAAGCTATAAACCTATGCAGGCCTCCCAACAGTTACTGCTCCAATGCCATAGACTGACTGTATTTTCCTATTTGCACATGCCTACACATCAGTTTCATGCAGGCTTCCCAATATCATCTCTCCAACATAGCCTGCTAATGTCACCCACTATAAGCTGTCTTGTATGAGACAGACTTGTGCTGTGGTGCTTGCATAAAGTACTGAGTTCTGTAGTCTGTGTACATAGGTAGGGGTTATATTCTCATGGCAGTCAACTGTGTGTATTTGTGTATGTTTGTGCCTAGCTTAACATTACAGACAGCATTTTACACCAGCATGTGGGACACTGTTATTGGCATATTCTCCGCAACAGACACTGTTGTTGTCAGCTATAAAGTGTTGTCTGAAACACTCCAAGTTAGACTTGAGCTGTGGTACTTGCATAAAGTACTGAGGTCTATAGTCTGTGTACTTAGATTAGTAGGGGTTCTATTCTCAATACAGATAAAGGTGTGTGTGCGTGTTTGTGCATGTGTGTGTGTGTGTGTGTGTGTGTGTGTGTGTGTGTGTGTGTGTGTGTGTGTGTGTGTGTGTGTGTGTGTGCATGTGTGTGTGTTTGTGCTCTTGCTTGACATTACAAAAAGCCTTTTACACCAGCATGTGGGACACGGTTATGACCATATTCTCCTCAACAGACAATGCTGTTGTCATCAGCTATAAAGTGTTGTCTGAGACACTCCAAGTTAGACTTGAGCTGTGGTGCTTGCCTTAAATACAGAGGTCTGTAGCCTGTGTACTTAGGTAGGGGTTCTGTTCTCACTGCAGTTACCTGGATGTGAATGTGTCAACCAGGTGTTTATGTGTGTTTGTACTCTTGCTTGACATTACAGAGAGCCTTTTATATCAGCATGTGGGACAGTGTAATTACCATGTTCTCCTCAACAGACATTGCTGTTGGCTTTAGTGATAAAGTGTTGTCTGAGACATTCCAAGTAAGACTTGAGCTGTAGCTCTTGTGTAAAGTATTGAGGGCTGTAGTCTGTGTATCAGTAGAGCTGTCACTATTGGTGTACCCCAGTGATTAGTTGTCTGTATTCTCACTGCAGACAACTCTGTATGTGTGTGTGTGTGTGTGTGTCTGTGTGTGTCTGTGTGTGTGTGTGTGTGTGTGTGTGTGTGTGTGTGTGTGTGTGTGTGTGTGTGTGTGTGTGTGTGTATTTGTGCTCTTGCTTGACAATACAGACAGTCTTTTACACTAGCATGTGGAACACTGTTATTACCATATTCTCCTCAACAAACACTGCTGGTGTCATCAGCTGTATCTGATTTGTGAATGTGCACTATTCCCACCAGAACAGGGTCAGAGACTGGCCTGAAGGCCAGGCTGAAATCACCTCATCCTATACAATACAGGTTACAGTGATATGGCTCTCAGTCTATCCACATACATCATGGCATGCTTTGTAGACCCTGTGTTTTCTTGATGAGAAAGACCTGTGGTCTCTCCAGCTGAGGTTCCAGAATTGTGTGTCATACAATCCTATAATCTGAATATGATGGAGTGATTTATGATGTGCACAACATAGGCTTTCAATACCAGTGTGGACACTTGGTGGTAGAAGTTCTGATTGCTATCTACATGTGTTCCCAGTGCTTGCATCACTGGATTTCAGCATGGCTGGAGTGTTGACAGTGTTGTAATTAGGAAGGAATTCCAGTTTTAAGAAGAACAACATAAAGACACATTTCTGCATTTATTTGTAGATCATGTGGCTTTGTCACCAATCATTTGTCTGTGTTAGCTCCTCCTGTAGTATGTTATCAACATTGGTGGACTCAATGATTGCATCCAATATGCAAGAGTCAGCATACCTGGTAAGCCAAAGGCCATATACTTTAGGCTGAACTGTCCAGAAATAGATTCCAAACAGTAAAAAGCCAAGAACAGATCCTTGGGGTACACCAATGGTAACAGCTGTATCGATACAGGTTGATTCACCAACTTTCATGTATGTGTTCTGTCAGTGAGCCAATTGGTTACCCATCTAATTATGTAAGGGTTAATCCTCAGCTGGGAGAGTTTCCTGCTTGGTGATTGTGTCAAAACCCTAGCCAGATCATGATAGACAATATGCACTGTCTTGCCTTAATCCAGGTACATCACACAAACTCAATGGGCTATGACACCACCACAAATCACCTATGGTGTAAGTCAGCACATACACCCTCCTGATATGGTTGAATACACACTTCAACACACCTTCTACACAGGCTATGTTCCCATAGAAGGGTGTACATCAACATGCAACCATCTGAATTTGGGGGGGGGGGGGCAGCACCTGATGCATACATGTATAGACACATCCTGACTCTCCTCAACTGTGAGGTTGACCAGTATGTCATCATGAACCTTTTCTAAGTGGACACTAGTAATATCCCAACTGTGTGCAACAGACCTGTGTGAGTTGTTAATGCTACATCATGTGTGTTACATCTCATAGATGTTCTCAAAGAGGCCATCAAGGGTATGCATGATGACAATGCTATCATCTTGTGGAACTTGGCCAGGTCAAGACATTTGACACAAATCCACACTGAGGTATTCAATCAACACTGTCAGATGTGGCTGTATTACCAAGTGGGTAGACCTGTGTATCACATATGCGGCCTCTCACTATGTTAAAATGTGTGAAGGGACCTATATCTCAGGGCCAGTGATCAGATCCACACATCAGGGCTGTCTGCTAGATCCTTTCCTGTCCATTAGTTATGGATGGACATCACAGATGACATCCTGTGTCCAAACAGCTGCCTGAAGGACTGCAGATTGAGGGCAAACATTGATTCTAACTGTGATATTAGTATAATACAGACAGTATCCGACACATACCAAAGCCATGACAACACCTGCAATGACAAGAAAACATGGGGGGATTTGTTAAGTCAGGAAAACAAACACACAACCCATGCATAATGTGAACATCACACCCTGAAATCAGACCAATAAGTATGTGACCTGTGTTCTGGGGTAGATGGCAAGTGGAACATGTGGTCATAGTGCTGAGTACTCCCTTGTATGTAGCACAAGTACTGAGTATCTGAAGGACATCCACATCAGAGGCTATAATATCGCCATAGTTCCCAGCCTACATCACACCAATAACTGAGTGCAATGCACCTTTCTGCAGGGACCTCACTACACATCTTCCATTGATGTGTAACTGAAGTGTATTACCTTTATCATAGTGAGCTGTTACAGAGCTTATTGGCCACACCTAGGTATTCCTTTTGTGGCATAAACATGACTGTCTGATGGTGTGGAAAACCAATCAAGTTTTTATGCCAGATGCATGTCTGCTACCTGTTCTGGTGATGCACACACTACATACATAGGTGTTTGACAACATTAATGGCAAGGATATCATTTGTGACAGTGTGGATTGTGCTATATATGTGTATATGTATATATATATATATATATATATATATATATATATATATATATATATATACACACACACACACACAGTGGATATAAAAAGTGTACACACCCCTGTTAAAATGCCAGGTCTTTGTGATATGAAAATGTGACCTATAACCTGTACAATTCAATTGAAAAACAAACAAATCTGTTAGGGGAAAAAATATAAAAAATAAAAAACATACAATAAGCTGGTTGCATAAGTGTGCACATCCTTAAACTAATACTTTGTTGAAGCACCTTTTGATTTAATTACAGCGTTCAGTCTTCTTGGGTAGGAGTCTATCAGCATGGCACATCTTGACTTGGCAATATTTGCCCACTCTTCCTTGCAAACACGCTCCAAATGTCACATTGCAAGGCCATCTCTTGTGCACAGCCCTCTTGATGTCACTCCACAGATTTTCTATTGGATTTAGGTCTGGGCTCTGGCTGGGCCATTCCAAAACTTTAATTTTCTTCTGGTGAAGCCATTCTTTTGTTGATTTGGATGTATGCTTGGGGTCATTATCGTGTTGAAAGGTGAAATTCCTCTTCATCTTCAGCTTTCTAGCAGATGCCTGAAGGTTTTGGGCCAAAAGTGATTGGTATTTGAAACTGTTCATAATTCCCTCCACCTTGACTAAAGCCCCAGTTCCAGCTGAAGGAAAGCAACCCCAAAGCATGATACTGCCACCACCATGCTTCACCATGGGGATGATGTTCTGTTGGTGATGCAAAGTGTTGTTTTTGCGCCACACGTACCTTTTGGAATTTGTGTTCAAAAAGATCAGTCTTGGTCTCATCAGACCATAACACATCTTCCCACATGGTTTTGGGAGACTTGATGTATTGTTTTGCAAATTTTACCAAAGCCTGGATGTTTTTCTGTGTAAGAAAAGGCTTCCATCTTCCAACCCTACCCCATAGGCCAGACATATGGAGAAAACTGGAAATTGTTGTCACATGTAGTACACAACCAGTACTTGCCAGAAATTCCTGCAGTTCCTTCAGTGTTGCTGTAGGTCTCTTGGCAGCCTACCTGACCAGTTTTCGTCTTGTCTTTTCATCAAGTTTGGAGGGATGTCCAGTTCTTTGCAACATCGCTGTTGTCCCATATTTTCTCCACTTTTTAATGACTGTCTTCACTGTGTTCCATGGTATATCCAATGCTGTGGAAAGTTTTTTGTAGCCTTCTCCTGACTGATACCTTTCAGCAATGAGATCCCTTTGATTCTTTGTAAGCTCTCTGTGAACCATGGCTTTTGCTGTAACAGGCAACTAAGTAAATGTCAGAAAAATTCTACTAGGACAGCTGAACTTTATTTGGGGTTAATCAGAGTCTCTTTAATTGATGGCAGGTGTGTACCCAAGAAGACTGAATGCTGTAATTAAATCAAAAGGTGCCTCAATAAAGTATTAATTTAAGGATGTGCAAACTTATGCAGCCAGCTTATTGTACATTTTTAATTTTTTATATTTTTCCCCTAACAGATTTGTTTGTTTTTCAATTGAATTGTATAGGTTATAGGTGACATTAAAGGTGGGAACAGTTTTGAAATGATTTATTGTGGTCTCGTTTGTTTTTATATCACAAAAACCTGGCATTTAACAGAGGTATATACACTTTTTATAGCCACTATATATATATATATATATATATATATATATATATATATATACACACACATATATATATATATATATATTATATATATATATATATATATATATATATATATATATATACATATATATATATATATATATATATATATATATATATATGTATATATGTGTGTATAAACATACATACATACATACACATATATGTATATCTGGGGTTCTTATCGCGTGATTGAAAATTGTAAACGGTGAACGCGTATTGAGCAAACCTGATTGGTCGAAATGTTGCACACGTAACACGGAAATCGCCATAGGGAATATTTTCCCTTTACTTCAATGCAGTGCGATCTCGGAGTAGGAATATTTAAGTAGCGGGGGTGTGGGGCATTTAACTAAGTATAGTTTTTTTATTTTTATTTTTTTATTATATTTTCAAAATTTCAAACATCGCTCATATGGTGTCGACCATATGGTGTTCGATGTTTGAAACTTTCGAAAATATAATATAGACCCGTATATATGCCATGCATACCAGTGGATTAGCCTGTATTGCTCATAATGTCAAATACAGGTATAGCAGTGTCCTTCCTAAAACCTCCAGCAGATGTTACAGTGCCAGGACAGTGTGGGTGATTACTTTCATAGAGTGTGTATGTAGCATAATAGTTGTACAAGTGTGTGTGTTTGCAGACTCATCTCTTATCACTCTATATCACATATGTTATGTCAGTGGCATGGGATTACTGGTGGTATTATGCTGGTATTGTCCATGATTGTGGTTGCTTCTTTAAATATTATCCATGAGCATTTACTTGTTTCCCACTTGCTGGAGACGCCTGCTGAAACTACACTCATATTTAGGCAAATTAGTTTTCATAGCTTCACAGTATGCACCCTACCCCAATTGTATGTCAGATCCCTGATAGATGTCCTTTGCATTTTTCATGTAAGGATGCTTATCTTACATAGACATCCTAACTATTATTAATGTCACCTTGTCTGACAGTCACATAGTACACATTTTCATTGTAAAGTATCTACTGTACCATATAGATACCTAATTGGTGTTGCTGCTACAGCTGTCTTCCATTCACATGCCCTGATCTGCTGTACATTAGGGTGTTGCACCTGTCCTCTTTCCCTGTGTGCATTCCTACAATTCATTTGTGTGTCACTATTCAATGCACACACTTCTCCTGACTATTTTACATGGCAAGCCACGTACCATTACATATCATTTACACAGCTTCAGTACAGAATGCCAGGAATGGGATATCACAATACTCTACACTGTAGATACACTGTCTTGTACTGTGTTTGGACCATATACTTTGCATTCATACCTCTCAACTGTTCAGACATTCACAAGATGTCCAGATGTGTTCCTTATAAAATTTGTGGCTTTCTGTCATATCACTGGTATGCTCATAGGGCTGATGTGATTCAAAATTACATACATTTCAGTTCATGCCTCTCAGCTGTCCAGATTTTTGCAGAATGTCCACATTTTTGTCTCATATTTTTTATCTTTTCCTCATAAAATTTTGGTTTTCTGGCAAATCATTGGCATGTCATTGCAGATTGAAGTCAGAAAATAATGATAGACATTTGAGTTTTAAACTAAATACTCTTAAGAAAAATTCATGGTGATGTAAAACCTATTATTCTGCCAACTTTCTAAGTTTGTAAGAGCAATATTTCAAAAATGTCCCTATTGTTGGACCTTTGTTCCCTCCATTATGTATGGCTTTGTCTAGATTTCTTGCTCTAAGAGGTTGAGAGGTATGTTTGAGTTTCATACTTCAAATCCTTCAGAACATCTTAACACAGACCTCTGGTGATTCAAGTACATTTCTATAGGGTATATATGTCAAATATATCCCTATTTCTGGGTCATTGTCCTTGCATTATTTTGGCCTTTTCTCCAAATGTCTTGCAGTAGGAGATTGAAAGCTATCTGTGATGCCCTTGTGATCATTGTGGCATTCTGCACAAAACTACAGACTGTCAGTGCTCTGGTTTCAACAAATGTGCTATCCATGTTCACTTACATGTTTTCTGCCCAGCAACAATGTTGCCAGCCATGAAACCTAGCTTAAATGCAGTGCGCGACATGAATATGCATTACCCGCTGCTGCTCACCATGCACCACTGCCTAGACATGTAAACTCCATGTAGGCTTTGTGCAAAGCCTACATGGAGTTTATGGAATCCCGGAGAAGAACAAGATAATATAACAAAGTAAGCTTAGATTAATGTTATTTCAAATAAAAAATTGAATTTATCTAGATAATGACTAGGGACAAGAATTTCTAAACTGGTCATATTCATTCAACATTTTGAAAGAATATAACTTGGCAATTATGTGTATTATTTTAAAAATATATTGGTATTAATTCCAAAATGTATGTTAGAATTGCATACTATTTATCAGTTGTAGTAGTAGAAATAATAAAGGGGTATAAAGCACTGTTGCCCCAGTATCCCTACCGATGATGATACCCTAACAAATTATCTTGCAGATAATTCTAATATTAAAGGTTGTATATTTGGAAGGGAAATATAAATCAAATTATCAATGTTTACAGATGATTTTCTACTTAATATTTCTAATATACACTATTCAATTCTTATCAGTCACTCATTAACAGAATTTAATGAAATTTTCTAATTTAATTTAATAAAACTAGCTCTTTATTTGTAAATCAATACTTGGAGTCTAATATATTAAATAGTACTGTAACTGTATTTGTAAATAAATATTTGACATTATTATAAAGACAGACTTTAAATCTATAAAAAGGTGAATCATAATGCTATTACTAGCATTAAGCATGTAAATACTTATCAGAATACATGTATTTTACTTTGAAAATAAATTATTTCTTATTAAAATAACTTTATTGCCTAAATTAGTATTCATTTCTCAAGTTATTTTAAAGGCAGTGAAGGCCTTGGGTAAAAAGCAGAGATTCGTTTTCCAGACATTGCTTCCTATATGTTGGCATCTCCATTTGAAACAACTGTTTATTCATTTATTAGTCAGATTCTGTAAATCATGCTATTTGGAAGTAATAGATCTACCTTTACGCTATAGTAAAAAAAAAAAAAAACTCTCCAGTAAATGTTATTTCAAAACAGCAATAAAGTGATATACACTGTAGCAAATTACTTCCATATAATTCATTCTCCCACAAAGTCAAGCTGTTTTGATATCATTTAAACATTTTTTAAACTATGATTTACAAGAGTTTTTCTTCAATAATTGGACTTTGCCCATTTTCCTGTTAATTTTGTGGTGATTTCATTCATATAACTAGTGATCTTAAGCAGAATAAATACAATCATGAGAGTGGCATCCCTTGCTCTATGTTTTAACAAGGACTAATGTTTGGCAGTTAGAAGAAATTATAAACAAATTCAACTTAAAGAAGATTGGGTGGATATCAACCACCTACAGAATTTATTAGTTTATTCCCCTTACTGTAAATACATCGCCTTAAAACATCATATGTAAATACAGTATTTAATAGTAAAAAATAAATTTCATTAATTGTTACTGTATAAAGTTCCTTTAGATCAGAAACCCATCATTACTCAGTCATGCTGGAAATGTGATTGAATAATTTCCTGACTTCATTCATGTCCAGAAGCAAAATATGCTTAAATATTTTGTTCACACAAACTAATTTTTTTGTTTAGTTTTGTCTTTTAATTCCAGAGAACTTCTTTTTCTAAATATATACATAGGGCTTTTCTGACATCAAATAGAGTTAGTACAACATTAAAAAATATATAATTACACATGCTGTAAATGTAAAAGTCAATAAAAAAGCAGACTGGGAGTATATTTTTTTCTCCAGCAAAGCTTGCATCTGTTTTAAAAAAAATTTCAGATACTCGCAAAAATGCTGTGGACTGGCAGTCTTTTGCACAGATGTATCACAAAGATACTCTTGTATTATTTAGTGTCAGAAACTATGAAAATTGTAACTAAAAATGTAAAAAAATCAGAACATACTTATTGAGATTTCTTAACTCATGTATCAATTACTTATGGAAAAGAAAAATCTGTAGTCAAATGTTTTATACCAAAGCCAATAAATATAAACATAAAATCTGACCTTAAATATGGTGATCCACTTCTAAATACAGTTCCGGCATCCTGAAAATCTAAGTATTTCTTACATGGTGACTCTTTTTGTTGTAAATAAATACTGTTATTTTTAAATTTAGAAAGGTGTGTATAGTTTGCTTTTTGTCTCCTTGCATTTTTCTTTCTGTAACTAGGCTTCCTTTTCTTCTTTTCCTATTTTATATGGAGTTCATTATCATTTATAATTTTACAGTTTTTTTTCCCTTTTTTTAACAACACTGCAACATCACGTTTATAGTTTACTAGCTCAGTAAATAAAGCCATGTAACCTCTTACTGCAGTGCAGATGGTACTGATCATCATCATCATCTTTCGGCTGTTCCCATTAGGGGTCGCTATAGCGGATCATCTGTTTCCATTTCTTCCTGTCCTCTGCATCTTGCTTTGTCACACCAACCACCTGCATGCCATTTCTCACCACATCCATAAACCTTATCTTAGGCCTTCCTCTTTTCCTGTTACCTGGTAGCTTCATCCTTAGCATCTTTTTCCTAATATACTCAGCATTCCTCCTCAGCACATGTCCAAACCAATGTAATCTTGCCTCTCTGGCTTTGTCTCCAAACTTTCCAACCGAAGCTGAACCTCTAATATACGTATTCCTAATCCTATCCACCCTTGTCACACCAGGTGCAAATCTTAGCATCTTTAACTCTGCCACATCAAGCTCAAACTCCTGCCTTTTTGTCAATGCCACTGTCTCCAACCCATATAACATAGCTGGTTTCACTACCATCTTGTAGACCTTCCCTTTCACTCTTACTGGTACTCATCTGTCACAAATCATTCCTGACACTCTTCTCCACCCACCCCATCCTGCCTGTACTCTCTTCTTCACCTCTCTTCCACACTCACCATTACTCTGAACTATTGATCCCAAGTATTTAAACTCATCCACCTTCGCCTCCTCTACTCCTTGCATCCTCACCATTCCTCTATCCTCCTTCTCATTCACACACATATATTCTGTCTTAGTCCTGCTGACCTTCAGTCCTCTTCTCTCTAGAGCATATCTCCATCTCTCCAGGGTCTCCTCCACTTGTTTCCTACTCTCACTACAGATCACAATGTCATCTGCAAACATCATAGTCCATGGGGACTCCTGTCTGATCTCGTCTGTCAACCTGTCCATCACCATTGCAAATAAGAAAGGGCTCAGAGCTGATCCTTGATGTAACCCCACCTCCACCTTAAATGCATCCGTCACTCCCACCGCAGACCTCGTGTACAAAATGAGTCCTGACACAGTATCCCGATAAGCTTAATTTATAGTTAAAGTACAGTAAATGTTACAAATCAGCCAAGGCTTCCCTGCTCCTGTGACTGGCTGCATCAATGATAATGTGTTACCTGTTTCTAAATTAAACACACAAGCATTATAAGGCCAGTCTGCACAACTAATTATAATTTAACAGTAATTTAATCTTACCATTTTGGTCAGCTGTACTGTGTATAGGTATATTTTAGATCATTGCAGAGGAAGAGACTCTTCTGACCCAAGTCTAGTTTTGTGTTAACTCTATTTCATTGTTTTAATACCTTTTTAGACTTCTGATCATAGATTTCTGCTGCCTGCTTGTGGTTACCTTTTTGCTCTACTTGGAGTTTTTCTTGAAAACCATTTAGTATCACTTCACCTATTACAGATGCAGATTATAATAACTGTAGTACAGACTTCACGCTTAACTGGTTTTGTATAATCCTGCATAATGCTGCCAGCTATGCACTGGATAAATTACAATTTAATCTTTTGCAGAACATTGGTAAGTAGAACTGCAAGGTTAAGCCGAACTCTGTCTCCACCACATTACCTGGAATAAGAGCAACACTGATCCCATTGACTGATTTTACTGGCATCTTTGGTTGGCTGAGCTTCACCTAACTAGTGAAATCAAAACATAACCTTTAGTTGAACACAGTATCTACCTCCAAATTTTTCACATGCTCCTATCCTACATGATCCAGTGACATTCTTACACTAATTTCATAATTTGAGCAGTGGTATATGATATTCTTTTGCATCATGTGTGGGCTATAGTTGTGCATAAGCACAAAGGTATACTATATGGGCTATTGATCCATTCTTATTTATAATCTGCATGTATCTGAGATATTTAGTACAATTATATTGATTCTCAAAGGTGTTTTTCACTGCTTTCTGTACAAATACATTGTTAATTATGTGGTCATGGTAATTGTTTATATGTGCATAGGTTCATAGGTTAATGCAAGCCAATTTGTCTGTAATATCAGCACAGTAGCCAGTGCAATTCCTGCCACCTGTTCCATGTATTCATAAGGGACAGACAAGTAACACCATGGTTGAATTTGTGGACTGCCATCTATTCATCATTTTTTTTTGTATGGATGAATGGATGGAGGGAACAGCTTTATCTAACTTGGTCAGAAAGAGTATTCCATAGGTAATAAAATCTGTGGGAGAAATATCAATCTCATTAGCAGATTGTTTATATTATATTACAGAATAATACCCCCAGAGAAGGGAGATGGTTTTGCCAGTTTCTAGAGATCTAACGTATCAAGAATGAAAATCCCTAAGAAGATGCAAACCAGAGTAAATAGTCACAGAGGACATCATAGCCATATCAGTAAATGTGCTGAAAGAACTATTGTGTTCCCATCCTCAATAACTAATATATGATTAGGAAGAAGAAAACAGTCCAGTGGCCAGTACACATTCATCACTTCCCAGTGACCATTATCCAGTCATCATTTCCCTGCTTTACTTTAGTTAATCAGGAAAAACATGGACTTGTTTACAGAATTTACCATATAAAACCTATATTTTTAATTCTCATTGTTATAGAAACCAGTGATCCACTGGGTATGAAGGTCTGGAGGAGAGAATGTTGTTTACTGAGAAGGAAATTTAAGGTATCTGTGTGTATTAGACATACTATATAGTATATAGTATATATCAGTAATGCTTACCAGATTATTTTTAATGTGTATTGTAGACTAAGCTTATCTCTGCTGGCATTTTCTAATATTTTAGGTCTTTGGTAGTTTAGTGAATTATACACTGAGTTGACATTTTTGTCTTAAACTCAATTAAATATATATGGTTAAAATAAAGCAGCAAGCAAGAAAAACCAGGAAGCAATACAGTTTCAATATGGGTCTGATTGTCCCTGTAGTTTGAAAGTTATAGTAGAGAGCTATGAATAAGTAACTTGTCTAGATATACTCATTGTAACATATGCTTTGAGAGCAGATGACTGTCATCTCACTGATGCTGTACCTATTGGTTAAGGCAAGCTATTAAAAATATTCAATTCACAGATAACTAAGCCATGCTTTCTGTTACTTCTATGCCTATCTGTCTTATATTTGCGGTTAAATTTATCTACTTTCACAATCTCCATTTACCATCTGCAGGCTATTTTCAGAAAAAAAAGTATGTGCATGTTGTGTTTTTTTTTTTTTTGGTGTTTTATGATTGACCCATAATAAAAGAGCAGTTTTTTATAATAGAAAGAATGAGAGAAAAAAGCATATGTTGCTGCAGTGTCATTGCATATGTTTTTGTGGAAGGTAAAGATAGACTGGACAATGCATTATGAGTAATATGATATAGGAAATATACATATGGAGTATTACAAATGTTTCAGGAGGATTAAAAAAATTAATGGATGGTTAAGAGAATTAAAATAATAGGTATTTTATGTAGAAGCTAAGATTGGCTGCTTTATAGAGGGATGGGAAACTGTGGTATAATAGGATAATAAAGGGCTTTATTGTGATTATGAAAGATTAGAGTGGAGGTAAAATGAAAGAAAAAAAAGAAATAGATTCATAAAACAATACAAGATTGGAGGGCATCTTTTCTAGAATGCTCCTGAATATGATACCATTTGAAAGCAATACAAAATATAAATTACACGAAGAAAGGAAACATAGATTGAGGGATGTTAGAGAAGATACAGAGAGCATTTTTCTTAATGTAGTAGAATTTGAGGAATATTGGGAGAACATTTTTAATAAATATAAGACTGAAAAGATAAACTGTGTATGAATGTGATATTTTTTGGCAGTCAGGGTAGAAAATGTGGAATTTGTTAGGTCACAGAAGGTAGCTTCGGCAAACGTAAAATAATCGGAGTACATTCATTAAAACCACATATTTAACAATAGGGTATGCCTCTTTCTTCACTGTTGTGTGACCTCTGAGTTGCTAGATACATATGTTTGATGTGTGTGTGTGTGTGTGTGTGTGTGTGTGTGTGTGTGTGTGTGTGTGTGTGTGTGTGTGTGTGTGTATCCTCACATAAGGGGAGAGGGTTGCAGGGAGGGTCACCCCCCCACAAAAACTTTCATCAGAATGTTTACTGAAGGTAGTTTTAGCAAGCGTTTGCCTTAGTTTTTACATTCTGTGCGACTGCCTTCAGCGATGTGAGTCCAAAAACTGAGACGGGTTTGAAAAGAAGAACAGTATTTTTATAAGAGGCATTATATGTGGCTTATTTGGATAGGGACGTGTCAGGAAATGTTATGTAATAAATGACAGGCATTGAATGATGTGATTAAACGTGAAATTCTGGCCATAGCAAAAAGGTGGGGACTAACAAAATTAAGTATAATTAGTACTGCATAGATAAGCTGATATGAAGGAGTGTGCATGATATGCAAATATTTCAGTTTTATTATAGTTTATGTCTGTATATATTGTTATGCTTTAATTATGGTTCCACACAGTTTTCTTTGATTTTTGACATCATCTAATAAATCTATTATGGTTTTTGATAAATGCAATGAGATCTTTTGCACCCACTGAGCTTTGGCCAGCTAAGACCTGCATACAATCAACTGAACGCATAAGTGGAGTTAAGTAAATTTTTATCTGCACTTTTATCAAATAATACACGATTTAAAGTAACTTGTTTGTGTTGCATTGAGCAATATCTAGCTGGAAGTTGTGACTGTTTTTTCAGTAGGTCTTATACAGGTGGTATTTTCAGTTAAGGCTTGTTAAAAAACCCGCATAGCCAGTGATAAGTGGGCGGGGGTAGTTTACTTCATTGTTATTCAGTTTCTGTCTTATACAAGTGGTACAGTGAATTATTTTCTGTTTAAACTGTGAGCTTTGGCCAGCTAAGACCTGCATAAAATCAACTGAACGCATAAGTGGAGTTAAGTAAATTTTTATCTGCACTTTTATCAAATAATACACAATTTAAAGTAATTTGTTTGTGTTGCAATGAGCAATATCTAGCTGGAAGTTGTGACTGTTTTTTCAGTAAGTCCTCACTCACCCTCCCTGTTTTTGTCTTGGTGTTAATCTTGGTGGCTTTGAAACTGCCCGCCCCTCTTGTAAATTTGCATTTGGATACTCCTCCTGGGTCCATCTCATTTGCTCACTCAAAAAAAAAAAAAAATGTATCTGCTTTTACTGTATTTGTGTTTCTTCCTACTTTATTTTGCTTTTGCGTCATCTTAAAAGTACTCAGTTGTATTTATTACTGCATGGTGTAACTCATTCTAAGCCTTTTAGTTTAAGCACTTGGGCTTCAGACCAGTTGTTTTACATTAAGAAGGTTTGTGGTCTGCACTGTAGTGGCAGAACAGGTAGCTTACATCCTTCTAAGTTGGGAACTACTGATTGAGGGCTCAGTGTCTATTATTCTAAAAGTGTATTAATTCTGGTTTAAGCACTTGGGCTTCAGGCCAGTTATTTTACATTAAGAGGATTTGTGGTCTGCACTCTTGTGGGAGGAGAGGCTGGACTCTGCCCTTCTGAGCTGGGAATTTCTGGTTAAAGGCTTATAGTGCCTGCATATTTGAACTGCTTCTTACTGAAATTGGTATACCTTGTTTGCTGTAGCATAGACTAGATCCAGGCCTCTTGAATCTAGCTTTGTTTGTATAACTTGAGCACTAATCCAGGCATTCTTTAAAGTATTCAATTGTATTTATTACTGCTTGGTAGTAACTTGATTAAAGTGTAGCTATCATTCGAAGTCTTTTGGATTAAGCACTTGGGCTTCAGACCAGTTGTTTTACATTAGGAAGGTTTGTGGCCTGCACTGTCGTGGCAGGACAGGTAGCTTACATCCTTCTAAGTTGGGAACTGCTGACTGAGGGCTCAGTGTCTGTTATTCTAAAAGTGTATTAGTTCTGGTTTAAGCAATTAGGCTTCAGGCCAGTTATTTTACATTAAGAAGGTTCGTGGTCTGCACTCTTGTGGGAGGAGAGGCTGGACTCTGCCCTTGCGAGCTGGGAATTTCTGGTTAAAGGCTTATAGTGCCTGCATATTTGAAGTGTTTCTTACTGAAATTGGTACACCTTGTTTACTGTAGCATAGACTAGATCCAGGCCTGCTGAATCTAGCTTTGTTTGTATGCTTGTTGTTTGTTTGCTTGTTATTTCCCTGAAACGCTAATTCCACCTAAAATGCGGCTTTTCAGCGCTTCTGTGGATCCCTAGTGATATCTGCATTGCTTACTGTACTTATTTCCTTGTTTCACTTGAAAGAAAGTTACTGTTTGTCGTTTTTGCAGTTACCTGTAACACATTGCATTTAAGTTACCTGGCACTTGCTCACTAAAGCAATTATATAAGTCAGCACTAAAAAATGAAAAGCACTACACCCTCACAAACTCCCCTTGAGTACCTTGTTCCCCATTGGCCCTTTTTTCAATTATAAAGGAATTCCCAATACTATTCTAGCATGTCCAAAGGTCAGTTGTCAATCTCCTCTCCGGTCCAGCTGGTGAATCTGGGAATCTTGAGGCAATGTTACAACTGCCTCATGTACACAGACAACCCTCTCCTCCTCCCAACAAATTCCAACACATGTGAGAGATGCAACCATATAGCCAAACTGGAGGCTAAGCTCTCTCAACTCAGTACTGGCGTAACCAGTCAGGAGGAGAAGGAAACCACACTCACTACAATTCCAGTCTCACATAGACCTACCACGACAGCAAACCAAACACATAAACACACAAAAACATACTCGGAGGCTCTAAATAAAAATCTGCCTAACCAGCAGAGACCTCCAAAGCAGACACACAAGCAACCGCTACCCCAAAACAAAACACATGCAACACATAGCTCACAAAACCAGTGTGCCAAACAGTCACAGCCCATAAGGCTAAACAACACACCTGATACACTTGTAATAGGTGACTCTATCGTCAGGCACACTGATGTCCCGCTCACCAGGCTGAACAAGGAGAAGGTCATGGTGAGCTGCCTGTCGGGCGCTAGGATCCGTCACATAACACAAGCACTCAGGTCACTCCAAGGCAAGTACAAATATGACTCAGTCATTGTCCATGCTGGTGTGAATGACCTGAGACGTACCTCCCTGGACTGCATGAAAAGAGACATAGAGGAGCTCTCTGAGTATGTAGCCCAGGCTAGTATGATCCTGACCTTGAGTAGCATCTTACCCTCACCAAGAATGATGCCACAATATGAAGACAAGATGATCAATTTCAACAACTGGCTTAAGTATTGGTGTCATTCAAAGGGGATCCAATGCCTGTCAGCCTGGGATGACATGGTCGACAAGCCACGATGCTTCGCTAGGGACAGCTTGCACCTATCACCCCTGGGCTTTTGGATATTGGCAAAGGCTCTTGCTACCCCTATAGTGCCTTTTTTAGGCAAGGCTCAAAAGCAAACCCACCTCCATAGGTATCACAAGGGATAAAAAACTAAGAGTAGTGCTACTCAATGCCAGAAGTCTAAACCTCAAGATGCACGCACTCGAAACTCTCCTTAGCATGGAGAACATTGATATCTGTGCAGTAACAGAAACCTGGTTCAAGGCTCCCGAGAGCACCCCAGCACTACCAGGTTATACCTCATACCATGCTTTTCGGCCCCAAAACTTGGACCGAACCACAAAAGGAGGGGGAGTATCAATATTCGTCAAAGATACCCATACCTCCAGGTTGGTGGCACAGCTCGAAGCATCAGAGACTATCCATGTGCAACTAACAGTGGGTAAAACTGCCTTCCAGTTTATAGCCTGCTACAGACCACCCTCCCAAACCCAGGAACCCCACTCGGCCTTCCTGAGAACACTGGATAATATGAAGGTCTCTCCAAACACCATTATATTGGGTGACTTCAACTACCCAAACATAGACTGGGAGCATTACTCTAGCTCCAACACCCTAGCCCAAAGGTTCCTAGAATTTATAAACTCAAATGCTATGGAACAACTAGTAACCACTCCCACAAGAGGGGAAAACATACTGGACCTGATCATCACCAACATGGGGACTCTATGCTCCAGACCAGAAGTGTATCCCTCACTGGTAAGATCAGACCATAAACTAATCTCACTGGATATTCACATCCTGACCCCACCCCCTGCCCAGAAAACCACAGTGAAAAACTTTTCTAAAGCAAATTTCACACTCCTCAAAACTGAGGTAGAATCCTTCAAAGCCCCCGGGCCTGTGGAAAATACGGCCCAGACTGCAGAATCCTTTATAAACGCATTCTATGAACACCTTCAGGAATGCATGGATCATGCAATCCCAAATAAAACCAAGACCCAATCCTCCAAAGGCAGACGTCCTGTCTGGTGGACCCCAGCTATAAACAAATTATACAATAGAAGGAGGAAGCTACTACATGATAGAGCAAAATCCCAAAAAGGGAAGGCATCTCTGATCAGTATTAGCAAAAAACTATGGGCACTCATAAAATCGTCTAAGGCCAGCTTCGAGAGAAAAATTGCACAGGACACTAAGGATAATCACAAGGCTTTCTTTAGTTATGTTAGGAACCTGGGTGGAAATTCCCAGATATGCTCAGAATTAGTCCAAAATGACAAAAAATACACCGAACCCACAGACATTGCCAACATCCTAGCTGACAGGTTCAGCTCAAACTCCCCTCCCCACCAAAAGGGCAAATATCTATCCCAGCAGAGTGCTGCCCCCCCGACATCTCAGATGCTCAGGTAAGAGCCGTCCTCTCCAAAGCAAAAAACACAGCATCAATGGGACCAGACGGTGTCCCGGGCTGCGTCCTACATGAACTCCAAGAACAGCTAAACCCAAACATAAAACTATTGTTCAATCTCAACCTTACTACAGGTTATGTACCCAAAGAGTGGCGTACAGCAACAGTGGTCCCTCTCCACAAAGGTGGTGCCTCAACGGATCCTGGAAACTATTGCCCCATAAGCCTGACTAGCTTGGTCTGCAAAGCTATGGAAAGGATCATCATGGACCTCATAAATAAAGATATTGTGACCTACAGACATTGGATCCTACCCAGTTCGGCTTTGTTAAGGGCAGATCCTGCCTCTTAAACCTGGTTTTCTTTGAAACAGTCACCAAGGTCATTGACGAGGGGAAGGTGGTCCACACAGCCTACCTGGACCTCGCAAAAGCCTTTGATACAATACCCTAACTCGGGCATTATAGATAAGCTCACCAGCTTAAATATAAACCCCTATGTCACTAGATGGGTTGCAAACTGGCTCAAGGACAGAACCCACATGGTTAGAATTGCTGGAGTCATGTCAGACTCCAAACCAGTTACAATTGGCATCCCACAAGGCTCAGTCCTGGGACCTCTCTTGTTCGGTATATATTTCTCGGAGGTACAGGCCAACACGGAAGGACTGTGGCTGACCAAGTTCGCAGATGACTGCAAACTAGGAGCCATAATCGACTCTCCAGCCGACACAAGCATCCTCCAAAAGGGCCTCATAGAAACAGACAATTGGTGCCAGAGCCATGGCCTTAAGCTAAATGCCAAAAAGTGTATAGTCATCCCCTTTAGCAAAAACAAAGTGCCCACAAATTACCACATAGGTGGTAATCCATTAAGTACAGAAGAAGTAATTAGAGATCTGGGGACCCAAGTTGATAGCAATCTCTCATTTGACAACCACATGGCCAAAGTGGTTAGAAATACATTTTATATAGCCCACCTAATCATGAAGGGATTCACATCTAGATCAGGGAAGGTCATCGTGCCTCTTTACTCATCCCTCATCAGGCCCATAATTGAGTACAATGCCCCTTTTGGGATGTACCTTACCAGACATCTGCAGCAACTGGAAAGACCGCAAAAGAACCTCACCAAGAGGATCAAAGGGCTCAAACAGATGCCATATGTTGCCCGGTTAAAGAAACTCCAGCTCTACTCAGTGGCATACCACCTGCTCAGAGGCGATCTGTGCCTGACGTATAAAGCCATGTCCAAACCGGAATTAATGGACATGCTGCACCTCAGAAAATCCAAATCCCATCGAGCTACGCGCTCGAGAGACTTGAACCTCAGCACTGAAATAAATAGGACATGCTGGAGGGACAGATTCATAACCCAGAGGCTCCCTTCACTCTGGAATAAAATCCCAGTCCAGGTTAGGCAGAGTCCCTCATTGACTCTCTTCAAGAGGAATCTTGATGAGTGGATGGGGGATCGTAGGTTTACCCCGGGTATCACTTCTGTGTCACTGTTAGACAGAGGCACTGTATACTAACCTCGAAAAAGGGCATAGCAAAATTAATTTAAAATGGGTGGCGAAAGCCAAACACACTCTGGCTAGGCTTATAAATGCCCTAGGGCAGATAGCCTAGTATGAACCTATGAACCTATGAACCTGAGATACCACCAATTTAGGCAGATGGGAATGCAGTTTAACATTGCACACAAAGTTTGGCACATGCAAGAATGCAATAGCACCCCCCCCCCCCACACACACACACACATACATACACACAAACACACACACACCCACACACACACACACACACACACCTTATGATGTACTGCAGTTTCAGTACTGAAAAATGAATCCAAGTATCTGATGAATTAATACAATCCAGTTCTGAGCTTCCAGCACCAAAGAGATATGCTATTTGTTAAGTCATTGATACTGCACTAGTAGTACATATTAACATAAAATAACTGAGACAGTATAATTGTGTGAAATAAATGCAAGTCATACGAGGTAAGGATGAGAAATAGAGAATGTATTGCAGCAGTACTAGAAATGGACAGGAAAATCACACGGGATGCACTGTAATGAAGACCTGTGAACAGAATGAGCAATTAATTGAAAGTCAGCCATCATGCTATAATAGGGCTATAAGCAATGAAAGTATTGTTCAGTTTAACAAAGTTTGTAGAATATTTCCTAGAAAATGACATCTTGCAAAAAATGATAAAAGCAAAAACAAATGAATTCAAAATAATTCAAAAGAATAGGCATGTTGCTGATCAGAACTATGGAGATGATATGTGCCAGAAGATGTGGATGTCACTACTGAAACAAGTCAGTAAAGTGAAGCCTGAGAATGTATTGAGAAAGTGAGACAATAATGCATGTGAAACTGTCAGCAAGAATCGCTGATAATCAATAAGCAAAATATTTAATTTAATGTAGACACAGGTACAGAGTTTAATATTTTGCTTAAAGATACTTTTAAAGCATCAAGGTTCAGAGGCATTGAAAAGAGAATTGTGTGCATGTTACTAACATATTCTGGCCATAAGTTAAAGCCATTGAGCCAAAACTGTTGGTATATGAATATAAAAATAAGTGCATTATCTTTTCCACTTAAAATAAAATATTCTATTTTGTGTCAGTGACCTTGAGAAAACCTAAACCATAATAAAAAAAATACATCTACATTAATAGTCATATAAACGTCCTGAATATTGTGCCTAGCCATATCATTAATGAGTGTCATGCTTATGAGGATTTGTTTACAGACTTAGGAAGTTTGCTGGAAAAAAACAAAAAATAAGCCCTGATGTTATGCTTCTGATGTATCCTGCTAGAAAATGCCAGTAGCTCTAAGGAGTAAAATGCAGCTTGAATTAAAATTTGTGGAATAGCTAGGTATTGGTAGGAAGTAATTAGAGCCAAGCAAACATGGGAATAGTATTGTTACTGTTATCATAAAATACTAATTGAATTTGTAATGATCTGCAATATCAGCATAAAGTTATTAAAAGAAAGCATTGAAGTTCTTAAACTACTCTGATATTTCTTGAGCACCAGAGGCATTCCAGACACATGCTGTTTAGTTAATTGAAGGCTTGTAAGGTGTTTCAATCATGACTTATGATATGTTACAGTGGCTCAGACATTAGAAGAGTAAAACAAAAGGCTGTCATATCATTCAGCTGCTAAACAGAATAAGATGGCATACTTTAACTTAAATAGGACCAAGTGTAATAAAGGGCTATTAAGTGTGACATGCATGGGCTATATTTTAACATTAATGAGACTAGATTCTGATATAAAAAAGTAAGAGCAAGTGTGCAAATGCCAAAGCCAGATATCAAGCAGGAATTACAAATATTTTTTAGGAATGAGGCTTTATCCAGCAAAGTGTGTACTTAATGAGTCTCAGTGATGTCATCTTTTAGCAGAATAAACAAGCTGTATATGAATCAAAATATGTACAGATGCAGGACAGATATGTAGTGATTACATTCTGATATCCAGAAAAATACAAATCAGTGAAGAGCTTCTATAACGTGAGACCATATCTTAAATGTTAAGTACCCCTTGCGTCACTTGTTATGATCAGGCATCTCACTGGGCAGTAAAATCTGCCAGTACTAACCTGCAAACAACAGTGGCAAAATAAAAAACAAATTGTTTCTGCCTATGTCTGTGCTGGTAATGTGTCCCTGACTTTGTCTAACATAAGAATGTGTGTTAGTCACTTTATCTCAGTGCTCAGTAAGTGCTTCATGGCTTTGAAAGCTTGCAAAATACCTGGCCCTTTTTTATGTAACTAGTAGTACATGGAGCAGGTAAACATCCATGTACCAGAAAGAATTATGATAGGATCACCAGTCAACATGGACGCCAAGATTCACCTTAAGAGTGAATTTCTTGGCATTCATTTATCAAACACGCAATAAACCACTTATGATAAGTGACCCACTCATAATCCTTTGTATCTTCAGATGAAAAGGCACTGTTAGCAGTAATACATGCATGTAATAAATTCTATGAATACATCCATGGTAAAGAAGGACAGACTGAAAGTGATCAAAACTCTTGCAAAACATACTCAGAAAGTCTCTGTATAAGTTTCTTCCATGATTGCAAAGGATATTTCTAAAAGAAGTGAAGTGAAATACAGTCCAGTCAAAGAATTAGTATATTCACCAGACATGCATGAGAAGTAGTTTAAAAAAGAACTAGAGATTCTGTGATTCCAGGAATTTACTGAAATTTAATTTGAAATGCAGAGACCGAAAATGTTTACAGTCAACGGCTGGCCTGAGGAAAAATCATCAGTAAGGAAAGAAGCTCGGTCTTACTTTTCTTTCAGTGAAGAAATAAGTTGTGTAAAAGGTTTAGTGTTCAAAACAGAAGAAAACAATAGATCCTAACCAACTGAAAACATGAGGATAGATGGATCACATTTGAGAAATGCAAACTGTAAAGAAATAGCAAGAGACAGAATGCACTGGTCAGAAATGTTGACTGAAGCAGAAGTAATATACCACTTACAGCATTTATATACCAATATATGAATTTAAAGAAAGAATTGCTGTCATACCTACTACCAGATAATCCATGGAGTTGAATGGTAATTGATTTTTGATTTGAAAGAAGTTACATATGTCATACATGTGGATTGTGCACATCATTTTGTTAAAACTATATATTTTATACTGTTGATTTTAACATGAAACAATGCAGTTTGAAAAATGAACACATTTAGGTAGTTAATTATTTTTGTCCAAAGCTTATGTATACCTTGCTAAAGTGAACTGTGGGACATCTGTTCGTGAAATTTCTTGCAATGGACATGTGTACATGCATGTATACACGAGCACGGACGCACACACACGGACACACTTCCAAGCCAATCAACCTCTAATTATCTCTTTCTGTTATACCTTCATAAACAATTGTACTAGTTCTTCAACTACATTCCACTATAGTATGTATGCATGTCCCTTCACCCACCATGTTGTATAATTTTGCTTCCTGCTGATTTAAATTCTGACAGCAAATGTATAGAGAGAAAAAAGCCTCAGCCAACAGGTTTTGTGAATGATTGTACCAGTAAGAGAAAAGAAAGCAAAGCATGTATTAAATATCAAAACCAAAAGCTATAGTCAGCTGGTCTCTGGAGAAAACAGTCATCTGTACCACTGGTGACCTGTGGTTAGGCAATGATATGGTACTCAACATGGTGGGCTGCAGGGAGAGAAGAAAATATCCATATGATATTTCATCATTTCTGGGTTGAGGAAAGTGTCAGTTCTTGCTATAATAAACCATGGAGATATCTGAGCAGAGTTGTAACCGGTCAGAATAGAGAGTGGCATGCAAACATGGTATCTGTGATAGTACTGTGCATATGTTTACACATGGGCACAGTACTATCACAGAGTGGCATGCAAACATGGTATCTGTGATAGTGCTGTGCATATGTTTATACATGGGCACAGTACTATCACAGAGTGGCATGCAAACATGGTATCTGTGATAGTACTGTGCATATGTTAACACGTGTGGACAATACTATCACAGAGTGGCATGCAAACATGGTATCTGTGATTGTGCTGTGCATATGTTTACACGTGGGCACAGTACTATCACAGAGTGGCATGCAAACATGGTATCTGTGACAGTGCTGTGCATATGTTTATAAGTGGGCACATTACTATCACAGAGTGGCATGCAAACATGGTATCTGTGCTAGTGGCATGGAAACATGGTATCTGTGATAGTACTGTGCATATGTTTACATGTGGTCACAGTACTATCACAGAGTGCCATGCAAAAATGGTATCTGTGATAGTACTGAGCATATGTTTACACTTGGGCACAGTACTATCCCAGAGTGGCATGCAAACATGGTATCTGTGATAGTGTTGTGCATATGTTTACACATGGGCACAGTACTAGCACAGAGTGGCATGCAAACATGGTATCTGTGATAGTGCTGTGCATATGTTTACACGTGGGCACAGTACTATCACAAAGTGGCATGCAAATATGGTATCTGTGCTAGTGTCATGCAAACATGGTATCTGTGATAGTACTGTGCATATGCTTACATGTGGGCACAGTACTGTCACAGAGTGCGATGCAAATATTGTATCTGTGATAGTGTTGTGCATATGTTTACATGTGGGCACAGTACTACCACAGAGTGGCACACAAATATGGTATCTGTGATAGTGCTGTGCATATGTTTACACGTGGGCACAGTACTATCACAGAGTGGCATGCAAACATGGTATCTGTGACAGTGCTGTGCATATGTTTATAAGTGGGCACATTACTATCACAGAGTGGCATGCAAACATGGTATCTGTGCTAGTGGCATGGAAACATGGTATCTGTGATAGTACTGTGCATATGTTTACATGTGGTCACAGTACTATCACAGAGTGCCATGCAAAAATGGTATCTGTGATAGTACTGAGCATATGTTTACACTTGGGCACAGTACTATCCCAGAGTGGCATGCAAACATGGTATCTGTGACAGTGTTGTGCATATGTT